>NW_028318487.1:645000-720000 GCF_062004578.1 Staurois parvus | reverse complement strand
AATGGCTGATTTTGTCGATCAGCCGATTTTCACGGCAATGATGGGCAAATCGGCCGATCTTTTTCCCGATTAAAAAAAAAATGCGCATGAGCCGTGACCTGCACGAAGAAGAAGAAGATGAAGACAAAGAAAAAGAAGAACATCTGTATCTATGTTTCTATTCGGATACAAATAGATACAATGTTGCAACCGCAATACTTTTAAATGTCAAAAATAATAGCGGAGTGTCCCTGCAGAGAGCTCCGCTATTATATTTGACACTTAAAAGTATTGCGGTTGCAACATTGTATCTATTTGTATCCGAATAGAAACATCTGTATCCGAAATGGATACAAATAGATACAATGTTGCAACCACAATACTTTTAAGTGTCAAATATAATAGCGGAGCTCTCTGCAGGCACATTCCGCTATTATTTTTGACATTTAAAAGTATTGCGGTTGCAACATTGTATCTATTTGTTTTCGAATAGAAACATCTGTATCCGAAATGGATACAAATAGATACAATGTTGCAACTTTGCTATACTTTTAACTGTCAAATATAATAGCGGAGCTCTCTGCAGGGACACCGCTATTATATTTGCCGGCCGTAGACGGTATGAAAATCAGCCGGTTTTTTTTTTTTTTTTTTGTTTTTTTTTTTACCAATGGTGGCAATGTCGGCAGATTGAACGACCGATTTTTCATTTTTTGGACGGTTTTTGCCCCATCTATGGCCTGCCTAACTCCCGGCATAGAGAAAAAAAAAATGTTTGTTAAAAAAAATAAATATTAAAAAATAAAAAAAAATACCTAGATCAAGGTTTGATCTAGTTCAGTGCCAGGGTTAGTGTTTGGGTCAAAGGTCAGGATTTAAAAAAAAATTGGTATCAGTGTCAGGTAGTGTTAATGTCAGTGTGTTTTAGGTAAAAAAAAAACAAAATGCGCACTATTGTTTCTGGGCTGTACTCCGGGTACAAACAACAAATAACATACACATATATGGTATCGCTGCGATCGCCAAGAGCTGGAGAATTTATTTTGGGTTGTTCTTTGGTGGTAGGTTATGGTCGTAACAAGAAACACACAGCTAAATAAAAAAAAAATTATTTTTCTTTTTTTACTGTTTTGGGCCAGTTTTCCTTTGATAATAAAAAAAAAAAATCAGGAGATATCCATTACCATTTACCATCAAATGAAAGCCGAATTTGTCCTGAAAAAATCGCGGTATAATGCACCTGGATGTACAAAGTAGTTGTGATAATCTGTACAGTTTTACTATCACGTCAACGTTGCAGAATTGTGCTTAGGCATTTAGATTTGTTTTACCCTTAGGTGTGAAAGGGTTAAGCCCGGGTTCACACTGATGCAGTGCAGAATTTGCAGCATTTTAAGTGCAAATTCCACACCAGAATCGCACCCTGTTCATGCGAACCGATGCGGGTGTGTACGTTAACAACACCCCGAAAGCGGTCCGCAAAATATGGTGGGATGTGCAGAATCGGATCGCATGAGTCTGAATACCCATGCGATCCGATTCTAGTGCGGACCCAAAAAAGGATCCTGCACGTTTTTGATGCGATTAGAGCCGTACAAAATGTATGGCTCCAATCGCACCGCACACAAGTCGCATGTGATTGGTACAGGAATGCGGTGCGGTTCCTGTGCAAATCACATGCGATATACCGCACCGCATATAGCTGAACCCGGGCTAAATTTCAATATGGCTTGTGTAGCATCTGTATGCGCTATATTATTATTTTTTAACTGCTACCTTTTTTTTTACCAAAAGTGGGGTAATTCTTTTAAATGAAGAATTATAAAAATGCAGCGGACCTTCCACTATATGCAAATGAATCGTGCCGCTTCTTTGCTGAATTGCTTTAATTCACACCAACATGTGCGGGGAAAAAAAATAAAAATTAAAAAACAAAATCTTTGAGGAGAAAATGTTGGATCATATACTTTCTTCTGGATCCCATGATGTAAGTGGTGGCAATGTCAACTTCCAACAAGAGGTAGTGGAATGGTCAGTACCAGGGTGGATTTGATTTAAATCCCTAGTCAGTAATGCAGGCCATAGATGGGGAGAAAAACTGCAGATTTTTCTTTTAAAAAACGAAAAATCAGTTGTTCAAGTGGCCGACGTTACCATCAATGGTAAAAAAAATCGGCCGATTTTCTACCCGGCTAGAGCCGGCAAAAAGTGTCCCTGCAGAGAGCTCTGCTATTTCTTTGACAGTTCCTTGACATTTATAGAAGTTGCAACAATGTATCTATTTGTTTCCATTTAGGATACAGATGTTTTTATTCGGAAACAAATAGATACAATGTTTTAACCGCTGTAAATGTCAAGGAACTGTCAGAAATAGCTGAGCTCTCTGCAGAGACACTTTTTTCTGGACTGGAATTCTTCTTATTTTCATCCTACTTCTTCATCCTCATCCTCTTCTTCTTCTTCATCCTCATCCTCTTCTTCATCCTCATCCTCTTCTTCATCCTCATCCTCTTCTTCTTCTTCATCATCCTCATCCTCTTCTTCATCATCCTCATCCTCTTCTTCTTCATCATCATCATCCTCTTCTTCTTCATCATCCTCATCCTCTTCTTCTTCTGCATCCTCATCCTATTCTTCTTCTTCTTCATCCTCATCCTCTTCTTCTTCATCCTCATCCTCTTCTTCTTCATCCTCATCCTCTTCTTCTTCATCCTCATCCTCCTCCTCTTCTTCTTCTTCTTCTTCATCATCATCCTCATCCTCTTCTTCATCCTCATCCTCCTCCTCTTCTTCTTCTTCTTCTTCATCCTCATCCTCTTCTTCTTCATCATCCTCATCCTCTTCTTCTTCTTCTTCATCCTCATCCTCTTCTTCATCTTCTTCTTCTTCTTCATCCTCATCCTCTTCTTCATCCTCATCCTCTTCTTCTTCATCATCCTCATCCTCTTCTTCTTCTTCTTCATCCTCATCCTCTTCTTCTTCATCCTCTTCTTCTTCCTCTTCTTCTTCTTCTTCATCCTCTTCTTCTTCCTCTTCTTCTTCTTCTTCATCCTCTTCTTCATCGTCTTCCTCTTCTTCTTTTTCTTCTTTTTGTCTTCCTCTTGCAGGTCACTGCTCATGCGCAGATTTTTTATCGGTAAAAAATCGGCCGATTTGCCCACTAATTGCCGCGAAAATCGGCCGATTGGCAAAATCGGCCGATTTTTTTCCAACTTTACCGAAGAAAAAAAAACGGCCAAAATACCAAAAAACGGCCGACCAAATCGCCCACTAACGATCCGAAAATTGGCCGATTTTCGACCCATCTATGGCCTGCATAAGGCTTGATGTAAATCCTAGTTTTCTACATGAAGACTAATTCTTGCTGGTATAACTTTAATATACAAGTAGATGAAGATTTTTAGAATAACAACTTTTCATATTAGTTTTTTTTATCCCCAGTTTAATAGGTTAATCATTCATATTTGGACAACTTTTCTGTTGTACTTAGGAAGGAGAAAAATAATCATTACCTTAATAATAACAATTTAAATAGATTTATTCAACTGAAACAATAACATTCCAGCATATGTGATTGGCTTAAACATCCATGTTTGGTAACTAATTTGGCTAAACAAAATATATATATTTTAAGAAACTTAGACTGTCAGCCCCTCCCCCTCACACTTAGTTTCACTTTCTTCTTGTGCAGATCTATTCCACTCCAAACAATCAGAAAAATATTGTTTCTATTCTATTCACTGAACTTCTTGAAACTTAGCAGTGAAGGGGTTGATTCTGTATTCATAGGTTTGTAGAAGTTAGGATGAAGGTCTTTTTCTTAACTCTGTTCATGTTATAACATTTTTGCTGTGAAGAAGAGGCATGTGATCTCCGCTGAGTCCAATTCAGTTTTGAGAACTGCAAAAGTAAACCGACATCTGTGATAATATCTTGTAGGCAGAGAAACTGCCCAATAATCTTACAAAAACCTCTGGAAGAGCCTGACATTGTGAATGGATTCATGGAATTTATTTACCAAAAAAATTAAACATATACAGCCTTATTCTACATAATTAAAATACTAATCTTTATTTCATGATGGAATAACCTTTGGATGGTAATATATTTTCCTTATTGAAAAAAATTGATTTAAATAAAAAAAAATCAGATTTAATAAAAAAAAATCCGATTTAAATTTAAAAAAATCTGATTTTAAATTTAAAAAAATTTATTTTAAATAAAAAAATTGATTTAAATTAAAAAAAATCCGATTTAAATAAAAAAAATCCGATTTAAATAAAAAAAAATCGATTTTAAATTAAAAAATCGATTTAAATAAAAAAAATTGATTTTAAATAAAAAAAATCGATTTTAAATAAAAAAATCCGATTTAAATTAAAAAAAATCTGATTTTAAATTTAAAAAAAAATCGATTTTAAATAAAAAAATCCGATTTAAATTAAAAAAAATCTGATTTTAAATTTAAAAAAAAATCGATTTTAAATAAAAAAATCCGATTTAAATTAAAAAAAATCCGATTTAAATTAAAAAAAATTTATTTTTTTTGATTTTTTAAAAAAAATCATTGATTTTTATCTACCCTGGTAAGTACTCCCCTTCCCACAACATGACAGTGTACCATGGAGACATAGAGAACCAGCTACCAGGATGGCCGAGTGGTTAAGGCGTTGGACTTAAGATCCAATGGACATATGTCCGCGTGGGTTCGAACCCCACTTCTGGTATCACCTTTTTAATCTGAAATACTCCCCTTATGTCATCACAAATGTACACACTGGATCCTGCCAGGTTATTCCCAGTGCTGGTTACCTCCAAGAACCCCTTACAAGCAGAAGGACAACGTTCAGAGTTCTAGTTCCCTTATGGAAAACTGTCACAAAGGAAAGAAAACTCAAACATGTGCCAATATTTACCTGTCTAACGGATGTGGAATCCTGTCTTTGCTCTCTAGCAGAACTTGCAATGCTGCTGCTATCTGGCCTTAAAAACATGTTCACACCAGCAGTGTTGGGCTGTGTTTCTCAACACAAAAACACGGCAATATGCTTTATGCTCCATTGCTTCTTCAGTTCACATGAAGGCATTGAAAAGGAAAAATTAGGACACGTTGCATGTGCGTTCCAACATTCGATCAGCATCGATGAACTGCATCACATAAGAATAACATTATAGGGCATTAAATGGTTAGCACTTCCACCTAGCAGTACTCGGGTCGTCGGTTCGAATCCCAGCCACGGTACCTCCTGCCTGGAGTTTGCTTGTTCTCCCTGTGCCTGCGTGGGTTTCCTCTGGGTACTCCGGTTTCCTTCCACACTCCAAAGACATGCTGGTTGGTTAATTGGCTCCTGTCTAAATTGGCCCTAGTATATGAATGTGAGTTAGGGACCTTAGATTGTACACCCCTTGAGGGTTAGTACAATATATATGTAAAGCGCTGCGCAAATTGACTGAAATAAATAAATAATTAGACAATGGGGGGGGGTCTCACAAAAACACTGCAATGTGTGGTAGCAATGCATTTCTTCATGCTTTACAATGCAGACACCATCAAGGTGTCACTAAGCCCATTTCATTAAAATTTATCAATAAATGCTGTGTTATAAGCTGTTCATACTCAGTCACTATGGGATTCATTTTCTGTATTCTGGAAAAAAAACATTTGATCTTGCTGTTCTGTCTCCCCCTCCTGTCCATGTCCCCACTGCAGCTGGGATTTTGCAAGGCAGTGTTGGCAGGCACTGCACTTGCTTAATTTTCAGTGTCTTTCTATCCCAGTGGTTCTCAACCTGTGGGTCGTGACCCCTTTGAGGGTCGAACGACCCTTTCACAGGGGTCGCCTAAGACCATCGGAAAACACATATTTCCGATGTGTAAAGAGCAGCTACTGTGTAGAAAGCAGCTACTCTCTTTAAAGCAGCTACTGTGTTGAAAGCAGCTACTCTCTTTAAAGCAGCTACCGTGTTGAAAGCAGCAGTATTGGAGGTAAAACGACACTTCATGAATTATTATTACTTGGTAAATAATTTTATGGTTGGGGGTCACCACAACATGAGGAACTGTATTAAAGGGTCGCGGCATTAGGAAGGTTGAGAACCACTGTTCTATCCTGAGGATTTCCTCCCTATCACATCTGAGCAGCCCATGTGACTATAGAGTCACACATGTAGGCGTATACACAGTGGTAAATGACAGCCCACTCCCTCCCTCCTCCTTCATGCCCACTAACCAGCTAAGCACGACGAGGGAAGGCTATTACATCTTGATTGATGGAGGCTTCATATCCTCTTATTCTAAGACACAGACTTAGAAAGGTACTTAGATGATTTTTTTTTTTTTTTAATTAAAATAATTGCAATGCCACTATCCACATACAGAAATAGAAGGGATAATGAGAATAAACAGTGTGTTTTAGTATCAGTTTAACTTCAAGTGGAAGTCCAGGATCGATCTAAGCTTAAATGCTCCCACACTCCTCCTAAATCCTCTTCTCTGGGCGCTCTGGTCACGTGATCTCCCCAGTGGCCGGCTTTAGGTGAGAGGAGGGACATCCGACAATGGATGCCCTTAGTAAGCCTAAGGGTAACGTTGGCGCTCTCTTCTCTTCCTTGAAGCCAGCTGCTGGGGAGATCATGTCATTGGACCAGAGAATAGGTAAGTATAAGCATCTTCCTTCTACAGGGTAGGTAGTATAGGAGTTAGGGGGTGTGAGCAGGTTTAAGCTCAGTTAGTTTGATTTTGTAATCTTTTTGTTTACATATAGAAATTGCGGCAGCGAAAGGGTTAATCTTCTACAACTTTTTTTTTTTTCTTTTGTACATTTATCTGCCTTTTTAGGTGTCCTGGAATTGTTTCAATGACAAAATACTAAAGCACTTAGACTTTTAGTCCCCGTTAACACCAATGCGACTTGTCATGCAAATTGACAATTCATATCGCGTGACAAGTCACACCCTGTTGTTCGCAGTGGAACCGTTCTAATCATTGCAAATCCGACTTCGTCAGAGTTGAACCGATTTTGAAAGTAGTTCCTGCACTACTTTTGGCGAATTTCGGGTGCAACTTGCATAGACATCAATTAGGGATGCACTGAAATTTTGGTGGCCGAAACGTTTTGGAAGAAAACACCCTTTCAGCCGTTGGCCGGAATAAAAAAAAAAAAAACAAACGATGCCGAAAAAACCTCGGCAGGCCGGCGCTCGGTAATTCTCAGTTTTACCTAAGAAACCATCTATCCCAGCTCTGGGCATAGAGATGAGTGAAGGATGGCCACCATCTCTATGCCCTTGGAGGACCGGAGCGATGTCACTTCCCATTCTGGCCATTTTTTTTTTTAAGCACTAGATCAATACTTTTTTTTGATCCAATGCTTTACATTGTAGAGCAGAGATGTGGGGTCTTATTGACCACACATCTCTCCATAAAGAGGACCTGTCACTAATTATTTCTATTACAAGGGATGCATGAATTTCTTGTGATAACAAGAAAAGTGATTAAAATTTTAAAAGGGACAGTGCAAAAAAAAAAACATTAAATAAATTGAAAAAAAAAAAGGTTTAAAGTGCACCCGTTCCCCCTTGCTCTCATGTAGACCGTGCCCACATATGTAAACGGTGTTCAAACCACACACATGAGGTATCGCCACGAACCTCGGAGCAAGAGCAATAATTCTCGCACTAGACCTCCTCTGTAAGTCACACTGATAACCTGTAGAAATTTTTAAAGCATCACCCATGGAGATTTTTAAGTACCGCAGTTTCATGCCATTCCACCAGCGTGCGCAATTTTAAAGCATGACATGTTGGGTATCTATTTACTCGCCGTAACATCCGCTTTCATATTTTACAAAAAAATTGGGGTATATATTGTTTCGTTTATTTATTTATTTTTTATTCGTGTTTTTTTCCAAAAAATATATATTAATTTTTAAAAAAACTGTGCTTTTCGTTTTCGGCCAAGTGCATTTTGAATTTGTGGTTTTGGCGCCAGTATTTTCATTTCAGCGCACCACCACATTTCCAGGGGCAGACTGACAACTCATGGGGCCCCCGGGCAATAGGGGATCAGGGGGCCCCTGTGTCCTTGCCCAAACTCAAAAAAGCCTATGAAAAAGGTACCAGGGGCATCTCATGGGGCCCCCTACTGTTCCCGGGCCCTCGGGCAGTGCCCGAGTTTCCAAATGGTCAGTCCGCCCCTGCTAACATCAATGCATTAAGTCACACAGATGTCTTTACAAGTCGCAGTGACATCCGACTTTGAAATCCCACAACTTCACTTGAAGTCGCACGATTTCAAAGTCGTACTCTGTGTAAATCTCGGCTTAAGCCACCAGATATCAAACGATGATAACCGCATATCAACATACATGATTTTATTTTTACACAATAAAAAAGATTGTACATAAAGCACATTAAAAAAGAAGGGGAAAAGATTCTGCATGATTAATATAGGTGTACCTTGTCCTCTGGGGTTGAACTGACACCACAGTGAATGTAGCACACCTCAGATTAGGTGAGAACCTCCACACAATAACGTGTAAATATTTCCTTCCATTAACCTTTCGTGCGAACAAGCAAATTCCTGTTTAATGATTCCATCTGCACATAATCAGGTATTCAAAGTGGACAGGAATTTGCTTTTTACATTGAATAATAATTTCACAATGAATGCCAATTGAAGTGAATATTCTCACATTTCATTGTGTATAAATTTTCAGTTCTTTTAGTAAATCAGCCTAGCTGTGTTCCAGAAGGGTTTTACATCTGATCGCAAATTGTGTCTATTACCCCCGGTTCACATCTGTGCGGGTGGTGCCGCTGTGGATCAGCACAAAAATCCGTGCAGCTGCACCACCCGCACAGAGGAATGCGGACCCGCGGGCGGGTGTCATTAGTTCTAATTTCTAATTCCTGCACTGGAAAACGCAACCATACTGGGAACCGAGGTTCCCATGTGGGCTGCATTTTCCAAAGAAGTGCCGGGACTTCTTCCCTGCGTGTCACAACCACGGGAGTCCATTCAAATGAATGGGCTCTCGTGCCCGTGCAAAACGCACGGCCGCATAAATGTGAACCGGGGGGTGAATTCTTTTTTTCAACAAAAGGAAAAAAAAACTAATCTGTTGATGGCATGGTACCTTTTTAGCCTCCAGGAAGAATATTTAGTTGGGTAGAATATTAAACAAAAATCCAAGAGAACCAAACGATCATTCGATTTCCTAGCAGTTAAGGTGCTCATTTCGAATATTGATATCCAATTCTATATGGGGAAAAAAAAAACAAATGGTCATGTTGGAAAATTTTGTTTGAACAAATGATTTTCTAAGCATGAGTAATGAAATCAATTAAAAAAAAAAAAGTAAAAGTTAAAGGATGATGAGGCTGTCAAAAGTTTACCCTGGGTTGACTAAAAAAACAAAACGATACTTTAATGCTTAAAAAGGATGAAAACAAGTAAATGAGAGGAGGAAAATTTTCAGTACAGTGATGGGTGAATCGAATGTGCTGTTGAAAGTTTTGTTACAATTTTCAAACAAATTTTTGGAACAAACTGTTCTGTTTTTTTTCTAGCCATTTATGACCCGCTTTTGTTTGCAAATGGAATTGTGGGTTAGTGGGGTTTCTGGTGTTCTCTATAGAACATTTACATACAAGTCCTGGGGCTGGTCCTACCAACAGCAGCTCTGGGACTATTTTTCAGGTAAGCCTGCGTAGTAATAATAATGTAAAGCAAAGTATTTCAATTTTTGCTTGACCCTATGATGACACCTATATGTGTTCCTGTGTTTGTGCTGGAAGGGCACTGCATAGCGTGCTCCCTGCACAGAGGCTGGGCTCTTACCAATACACGGGGCGTTTTAATAACGCTGGTAACATTAGCTGTGTAAAGTCACGTTAAAAACGTGCGGTTTTTTTAGCGTTTTTGCATTAGCTTTTTGCCGTGTTTTTTTTTTTTTTTTGCGTTTTGCCGCATTTTTGTTTTTTACCCCCCCCAAAAAAAAAATATTATTTTTTTGGTCAAAAAAGTCCAAAAACGCCTGTTTGCCACCGTTTGTCAAGTTTTTCAGCATTAGAGTGTTTTTGCAGCTAAAACACTCCTAGAAGCCCACTAGCTCTGGGGTTTTTTACAGCCAAAAAACGTTGATTCCAGTCTGTGTATGGACACATAGGATAACATGCCGGGGATGGACACGTGGGAGAACATGCCGGGGATGGACACGTGGGAGAACATGCCGGGGATGGACACGTGGGAGAACATGCCGGGGATGGACACGTGGGAGAACATGCCGGGGATGGACACGTGGGAGAACATGCCGGGGATGGACACGTGGGAGAACATGCCGGGGGGGTTTACTGGCTGTAGAAAAAAACGTCAAAAGCCAAAAACAGCCGCTGTAAAAATGTCAAGTGTGCATGAGGACTAAAAGTCTATATGTGTATGGACACATAGGATAACAGAGGGACGTTTGGAAGCAGAAAAAAAAAAAAAGAAAAAAAAAATGCCTGACGCCCCTAAAAGTGGCTGCAAAAACGCCCTGTGTGCATGAGGCCTTGAGCTGGCCATAGATGGTTTGAATCTCGACCGATTCAGCAAAGTATGCATGAGGATTCATCGGGACTTGGGACTCCTGGTTCCTGGTCACCTAGTCGCTGTAATAGCCTCTGACACTCACTGGGATCAGTCACTGTACAGCCCGCCAGTGTGTGTGGGTTTTATTTATTTTTTTCTTCTGAATGGAGAGAAAGATACATTTATGTGTATGTATTATATATACACAGTGAGGAACAGAAGTATTTGAACACCTTGTGATTTTGCAAGTTCTCCCACTTAGAAATCATGGAGGGGTCTGACATTCACATTGTAGGTGCATTCCCACTCAGAGACAGAATTAAAAAAAAAAAAATTCAGGAAATCCCATTGTATGATTTGTAAAGAATGTATTTGTCTTGCACTGCTGAACAGAAGTATTTGAACACCTGAGAAAATCCATGTTAATATTTGGTACAGAGGCCTTTGTTTGCAATTACAGAGGTCAGACGTTTCCTGTAGTTCCTGACCAGGTTTGCACTGTAACAGGGACTTTGGCCCACTCCTCCACACAGATCTCCTCTAGATCTGTCAGGTTTCGGGGCTGTCGCTGAGCAACACGGAGTTTCAGCTCCCTCCAAAGATGCTCTATTGGATTTAGGTCTGGAGACTGGCTAGGCCACTCCAGAACCTTGATATGCTTCTTACGGAGCCACTCCTTGGTTATCCTGGCTGTGTGCTTCGGGTCGTTGTCATGTTGGAAGACCCAGCCACGACCCATCTTCAATGCTCTGACTGAGGGAAGGAGGTTGTTGCTCAAAATCTCACAATAAATGGCCCCATTCATCCTCTCCTTTATACAGTGCAGTTGTCCTGTCCCCTTCGCAGAAAAGCACTCCCAAAGCATGATGTTACCACCCCCATGCTTCACAGTAGGGATGGTGTTCTTGGGATGCAACTCATCCTTTTTCCTGCAAACACGACGAGTGAAGTTTAGACCAAAAAGTTCTACTTTGGTCTCATCTGACCACATGACTTTCTCCCATGCCTCCTCTGGATCATCCAGATGGTCATTGGCAAACTTCAGATGGGCCTGGACATGTGATGACTTGAGCCGGGGAACCTTCCGTGCAATGCATGATTTGAAACCATGACGTGAGCTACCGACAGCGACCTTTGAAACTGTGGTCCCAGCTCTCTTCTCTCTCCTCCCTTGTAGTTCTGGGCTGATTCCTCACCTTTCTTATCATCAGTGATACCCCACGAGGTGAGATCTTGCATGGAGCCCCAGTCCGAGGGAGGCTGACAGTTGTTTTTAGCCTCTTCCATTTTCTAACAATTGCTCCAACAGTTGATCTATTTTCACCAAGCTGCTTGGCAATTGCCCCGTAGCCCTTTCCAGCCTTGTGGAGGTCCACAATTTTGTCTCTGGTGTCTTTTGACAGCTCTTTGGTCTTGCCCATGGTAGTAGTTGGCGTCTGACTGACTGTGGACAGGTGTCTTTAAAGAGCTCAGACAGGTGCTACTAAGTTAGATTAATGAGTGGAGTAGAGGTGGACTTTTTAAAGGCACAGTAACAGGTCTTTGAGAGCCAGAATTCTTGCTGTTTCTTAGGTGTTCAAATACTTCTGTTCAGCAGTGCAAGACAAATACATTCTTTAAAAATCAAACAATGTGATTTCCTGATTTTTTTTTTTTTTTAATTCTGTCTCTCAGAGTGGGAATGCCCCTACAATGTGAATTTCAGACCCCTCCATGATTTCTAAGTGGGAGAACTTGCAAAATCACAGGGTGTTGAAATACTTCTGTTCCTCACTGTATATATATATATGTGTGTGTATATATATATATATATCCTTGCACGAGCGAAAGATGCAAACAAGTGTAAAAAAAAAATGGGAGAGACAAAAAATGAAAAAAGTTAAGGAAAAAAAAAATAGACGGCTTGATCTAAGTCAGTGTCAGGGTTTGTGTAAGGGTCAAAGGTCAGGGTCAGTTTATTTTGGGTAGGATTTAAAAAAAAAAAAATTAGGATGTAGGATGAAAAAAAAGCAAAATGTGCTCTATTGTTTCTGAGCTGTACTACAGGTACAAATAACATATACATATGTGGTATCGCTGCGACCGCCAGAAGCAGGAGAATTATTTGGGGTAAAAAATATACAGCTAACTTAAAGTATATATATTTGTTTACCTTTTTAGGCCAGATTCCTTTGGCAATTAAAAAATAAATAAAAAAAATCAGGAGAAAAAAGGTAAAGTTCCATTGGATATACTATGAAGGTGTGATGATATGTACAGTTGGGTCTAGGTGTTTTAAAGTTTTTTTTTTTTGGTTTTTTTTTTACCCATAATTATGAAGGGGTAAGGCATAAAGTGGTATTAAATCTGTTTAAAAAACAAACATGGTATACTTACCTGCTCTGTGCAGTGGTTTTGCACAGAGCAGCCCCAATGCTCCGATTCTCAGGTCGCCCCGCTGGCGCTCCTGGACCCTCCCTTCTGCTGAGCCCATTCACACACACAGCTGCGGCTCGGCCCTGCCCCCTCCCTCTCCTGTTTGGCACACTGGCTGTGATTGACAATATTCAATATATCCAATCCAGGGCGTATTTACCACAAGGCATTTGCCTAGGGCGGCATTTTTTAGGGGGGCAAGAAGAAGGGACATAAGCAGCATGGAGACCAGCTGAGATCCGAGATAGGCTGCTTGATGATGTATGCAGAGCCCAGCTGTTGTTCCTGGGGATGGCCAGAGTTGCCGGGGGGGGGGGGGGGTTGTTAGTGGAAGGTGCTCTCGAGTGGGGGAGGCGTCCAATTTTTGTGTTGCCTAGGGGAGCACAACACCTAAATACACCACTGAGGCCAATGGCTCCTACTGCTGTCTTAGGCGATCAGGAGTGAGAGTCCCCAGAGAGTGGACATCGCTGGATCGGGAGGGGGCTCAGGAGCGAACACAGAAGGGGTTTTCCCTTCATGTATAGAATGCGTGAAGGTAAAAAACCTTCAGCTTTTAGAGCCACTTTAAAGTAACAATAAAACTTTTTTTTTTTTTTTTTACACAAGCACATTAGTGGGAGATTTATGTCGCTGTAAAAATCTAACTCCAGGCTTAAAGCAAACCTTTTATTAGTTTGCAGCTTACCAATTCTTTGATGTGATGGCTGCATTCATTTTTTTTCTATTTTCTCCTGGTGATCCAGCCAGTAAGTCTTTTTTTCCAAAAGAACAAGTTGTCCTGTAAATGTAGCAGTTACAAGGATGAGACAAACCAGTTACCCCTGGCAGGGGGTGCTTACAATGATTAGCTTTTATTTAGTAATGTAAAACCTTTGCCCCTTATGAAAAAAAAAAAACTGCTGTAACTGATTCTAAAGTATTAGCTGGAGTTTGGCTTCAATTTAATAGTCTACATCTGCTAGTACATATAACAACCCCTCCGCTGCTGTCCAAAGGTGCCCCCTGTGCTCCTTCATCCAGAGCGGAGGCACTCTAATACAGGGGATGTCAATGGCAAGATCACCAGGTGATCTGCAATATATTACATTTTTGGATTTGGGTTTAACCCCATTTTAAAGCCCAACTCCAGACTTGAGCCTCCCCCTTGGAGGGTACCTGGGCAGTATTTTTATGTTATTTTTGTCATAGGGTCCTCTTCTCCAGCCTTGTCTGCCTTCATTAAGTACTGACCCGGTCAGCCTTACACACTGAATGCAGGCAAGTGTGACTACCTTGGGGGCGGGCCTAGAACTCCATATGTTCACAGGTTGTCCCCATTCTTCCAGGTAGAAGAAAGCTCAGCACCATTCAACATAGAAGATTGGGGAGAATTTTTGGCTGGAGGAAAGTTCTATGGGGAATAGTTCCAGGTTGAAGTGGAGTTTTTCAGACAGACCTGTTCTTTTTCACATTTCTAAAAGAAAATTAAAAATCAGCCCCTTTTAAATAAAACGAAAGTAAAACCAGCATATATCTGTTTTTCAGGTTGCATGTCAGCGAATCCACACCTTTTCCCAAGAATTAAAGAGGAAGAAGACATGGATTCCTCTTACACGGAGAACTCTGGTCAAGGTAAGAACCAAAGTTACATATGCTCACTACAATCCCGTGAGTACAGCTAGATGCACACCCTTAGGCTGCATTCACTGGCTGTACGAACAGCCATGAATATCTGAAGTTGCCCACAACCTGTCATTGCAGTGTGTATTTTGGTTTTGTGCTGCCCTGGGCAAGACTAAAATTGCCCCCGTCTAAATTTGTCCCACCCTTTCCTGTTTAAGATTTTAGACTCCACCTCTTCCTATTAGAGCTCCACCTCAGGAGTTGGTCAGAGACTGCGGACATGATACAAGAGATTGTCAGAGACTGCGGAGATGATACAAGAGATTGTCAGAGACTGCGGACATGATACAAGAGATGGTCAGAGACTGCAGACAGGATACAGGAGATTGTCAGAGACTGCAGACAGGATACAGGAGATGGTCAGAGGCTGCGGACAGGATACAGGAGATGGTCAGAGACTGCGGACATGATACAAGAGATGGTCAGAGGCTGCGGACATGATACAAGAGATGGTCAGAGACTGCGGACATGATACAAGAGATGGTCAGAGACTGCGGACAGGATACAAGAGATGGTCAGAGGCTGCGGACAGGATACAGGAGATGGTCAGAGGCTGCGGACAGGATACAGGAGATGGTCAGAGGCTGCGGACAGGATACAGGAGATGGTCAGAGACTGCGGACAGGATACAGGAGATGGTCAGAGACTGCAGACATGATACAAGAGATGGTCAGAGGCTGCGGACAGGATACAGGAGATGGTCAGAGGCTGCGGACATGATACAAGAGATGGTCAGAGGCTGCGGACAGGATACAGGGGATGATCAGAGGCTGCGGACAGGATACAGGGGATGATCAGAGGCAATTGATTGTTCCACTAGATTTTACTTGGGGTATCAACATAAAGGGGGCTGAATACAAATGCACACCACACTTTTCTGATATTTATTTGTAAAAAAGTTTGAAAACCATTTCTCATTTTCCTTCCACTTCACAATTATGTGCCACTTTGTGTTGGTCTATCACATCAAATCCCAATAAAATACATTGACTTTTTTGTTGCGACATGACAAAATGTGGAAATTTCAAGGGGTATGAATATTTTGTCAAAGCGCACTGTATGTGTTCCAACTTGGGAGATTAGAGTTAGGACCGCAGTACACAGGAGCCTTGATGTAGGCGGTGCAGCTTACTCATATATTTGCAAATGTGTGCAAACAAAATCCTCTGTTTTTAATGTAAGTTGTGAAACTGGGTGAACTCGGTTTTTTTGGATGCTAGCTGGTAAGTGTTCTGGGAAATTCGTTCTTGTTGGAGGTGTGCGTTGTCCTTCCATGTACACCTTACTGCAAAGGCTTATTATAGGTTGGGGTGGTTGCCACTTTTTTTTAACATCCTTTACTTAACCCTTAGTCCAGGGGTCCTCAAACTACGGCCCGCGGGCCACATGCGGCCCGCCAAGGACATTTATCCGGCCCGCCGGGCAGGGGCGTATCTGCCGCGAGGCAAGGGACTAGGGTTTGGCAGGTCGGGAGAGCTCAGTAGGGCTCGGGTGGGAGGCAGGAGGGCGGGATCAGCAATTCTAGAACAGGGGAAGGTGGGCTCGGCTTATGAACCCGCACCACTCACCTGGCCTCTCTGCAGCCAGCCATCTATTCTGATGAGTGCAGGAGGGCGGAGCCTAGAGCTGACCATGAAGAGGGGGAGCAAGAGAGGAGACTCCATCGCTGCATGTCGGGTATCACGGCCACGGACGCTAGATAAGTGCAATAGATGATCAATCTCCTCCCTCTATCTTCCCCCCTCTCTCCTCTCTCCCTCCCCCTTCCTCTCCCCCCTCCTCTCTCTCTCTCTCTCGCTCTCCCCCCTCCTCTCTCTCGCTCTCCCCCCTCCTCTCTCTCTCTCCCCCCCTCCTCTCCCTCCCCCCTCCTCTCTCCCTCCCCCCTCCTCTCTCCTCCCCCCTCTCCTCCCTCCTCTCTCCCTCCCCCCCCCTCCTCTCTCTCTCCTCCTTATCTCCCCCCCCCCTCTCTCTCTTTTTACATTGTACACAGATCTGACCCAACAAGGTGTCCTGCATTTACCGTATATTTCGCTCCAAAAAACACACTTGGGGGGAAATGTCTGTGCGTCTTATAGAGCGGCCGGCCCAGTATTCCTGCTGCCGTTGTATGTCCGCAGTCTCTGGTCATCTCCTGTACTGTTTCCGCAGTCTCTGGTCATCTCCTGTACTGTGTCCGCAGTCTCTGGTCATCTCCTGTACTGTGTCCGCAGTCTCTGGTCATCTCCTGTACTGTGTCCGCAGTCTCTGGTCATCTCCTGTACTGTGTCCGCATTTGTTCATAGTTTTGTTTTTTTTTTTAAACTATAGTCCGGCCCTCCAACTGTCTGAGGGACAGTGAACTAGCCCCCTGTTTAAAAAGTTTGAGGACCCCTGCCTTAGTCCATTGGTTTGCAAAGCTCTGTCAATAAATCTTGAGCTTCTGTGCAAAGAGATATTTGTTGTATCTCATAGCCAGTTTCTCTATTCATCATCATGGTTTTGTGTTTTTAGAGCTGTCTACTTACTCTGATGTCTTTGACCATATCAAAACTGAAGATTCCAGCAATTCATATGGATCTGTGAGGGAGGAGGGAGACAAGATGCAAGGTATCATTAGCAGGTTGTTTTATGTTTAGTAAATCACATTAATAAAGCAATTAAGAGTCCATAAGTCCTATTCTAGTCATACTTGGCCATAAAACACATTTTAAGCTGTAAGCCCTGGTTCACACTGGATCCAACTTTGAAACCGATTTCAAAGTCTCATGTCAGTGGGACTTGGCAGACATCTGTGCAACTTCATGCACAGATGTCTATACTAGCCACACCTGAAATAGCAAAAAAATAGTGCAGGAACCTTTTCTTCAAATTGTTGTGGCACCGCAAAGTCGGAGTTGCATCTAGTTGATTCCATTCGGTTCCATTGCCGACAATAGAGTGTGACTTGTCATGCGATTTGAAACTGTCAAATTGCATGACAAATCACACCAGTGGGAACCAGAGCTAAGAAACTTTTAGTTACATGCTCTAAAGCACAGGTGTCAAACTGGCGGCCCTCAAGCTGTTGCCAAACTAGAAGTACCCTGAGGCGTTGCAAGATTGACCGTTACAAGCATGACTCCCAAAGGCAGAGGCATGATGGGACTTGTAGTTCACCAACAGCTGGAGGGCCACCAGTTTGACACCCCTGCTCTAAAGTAACATGTATAGCTGATGTTCATTCCAAACATAAAGCTGGACTCTGACCTTCCCTTCAGTCTTGCACAGTTGTACAGTCTCCTCTCCTGGACTGAAATTACTCTGATTTCACTGCACGCTGTGAGCTTCTCACAATGTGCACTAGAAGCTGCAGCAAGCCAGACAGAGCCCGCCTCATTTTCTGTCTGGAAGACGTGTAGCTTATTCCTCCCCAGCCTGACTGTCTCTGGCCTTCTCCTTTTATTCGTTGGATTTCAGTTCTTTCAATTATGGAGGCTCCGCATTACTTGTGGGTGTTACTAGGACTGCTCTGTATAGTAAACCGTTTCAAAAACACATTCCAAACAAAAATAAAATACATTTCTTAGCTGGCTGTTCTTAGTCTTTAGCATTGAACAAAAATGATGATGTATTAATATGCTATTGTAACATGTTTCCTTCATAAATTCATTGTTAACTTAGGCAGTCAGAAGTTTTTTCCTTTTTATATAATAGTAATAGAAAAAAAATCTTCATCTCTTATTCAATCTTACATTCTTCAGGGGATTTGATATATAACCCGGACACTTTGCTTTGGATTAAGCGAGTTGATGAAGCTGAAATGACAACTGATGATGACTCAGAAGCAAAAGGTATGTACAAATGGAGTTAAATTTGCAGTGTTCTGTGGATTCTAAACTGAAGGCAGGTACATAGAAGTGTGTCGAAGGTCTAAATCACACAGGCTTCTAGAAGTGCTGCAACTTGCTGAAAGCCCATTAAAGACTAGGGATGCACCGAAATTTCTGCCGCCGAAACAGCCCTATCGGCATTTTGGCAATAGGAAAAATTTAGCCGGTACAGGTGCCAATATAGGGGACTGTGTGTATTGCAGATGTGAGATGGGGGGGCGTAGAAAGGCAGGAGAGGAGCAAGTGTATACAGTGACTGGCTGCCTATTTGTCAGTGCCGGTTTTTAAATGTAACTACCGGCTTTTTTTTTTTTTTCACTATAGCTCAGAGAATGAGCTGTCACTTTCCCCAGAGCTAAAAGAAACTAAGGGGCGGGATCACTGGGTAATGTCACTGAGTGACTCCGCCTTTTTGTTTCTTTTATTCCTCCGAGAATGACCGAAGGGGAAAAAAGCCAGTAATTACATTTAAAAAGGCATTGTTTTTAAATGCAATTGTCGGCTTTTTTTTTCTTCGCTATAGCTCAGAGAATGAGCTGTCACTTTCCCCAGAGCTAAAAGAAACATAGGGGCAGGGTTACCCAGTGACCCCACCCCTTAGTTTCCTTTTAGCTGGGGGGAAAGTGACAGCTCGTGCTCTGAGCTGTAGTGAAGAAAAAAAAAAAGCAGATAATTCCATTTAAAATCAGGCACTGACATATAGGGGTTTATTTACTAAAGCTGGAGAGTCCAAAATCAGACTCCCTTCTGCATAGAAACCAATCAGCTTCTAACCTCAGCTTGTTCAATGAAGCTTTGGCAATGAAACCTGGAAGCTGATTGGTTTCTATGCAGAAGTGAGTCTGATTTTGCACTCTCCAGCTTTAGTAAATAAACCCCATAGTGACAACCAGTGAGGGAGCCTCTCTGTATACACTGCTCTCTCACTGTATACACTGCTGCTCTCCTGCCCCCTCCTTGCACACACTGCTCTCCCACTGCCTCCCCCCTACAAAGATGACCTGTCACATATATGCTATCACATAAGGGACTATTGGACCCCTATGTGGTAGCAATAAAATCATAAGTTAAAAAAAAAAAAGATATATACATGAAAATTAAAAAAAACATACAGAAAAATAATTAGAGCCTCCCCGACCCCACATACGAAGACATTTTCGGTTCAGTTTTCGGCCACATGCATTTTGAATTTTCGGTATCGGCACCAGAATTTTAATTTTGGTGCACCACTATTGAAGACTTCAAACACTTGTTTAAGGGACAGCTGTTACTTCCATGAAGGATTGTGTTCAGACTGGTGCTGAAACATGCTTTACAGAAAAGTTATTGAAGCTTGCTGTAAACTTTCTAAAAATGTGGTTTATACATTGCTCTTCAAATACACATTTTTTTTGCGGTGCATTTTAAAGCCCAACTTTTAGATGTTAAAAAAAAAAAAAAAATCTTCACGACTTAAGAGAATTGAAGAAGCAATCATTAACTTATCTCCATAGCTGGCCTCCACAGACTCGCTGCACGGCTATCCAGTACCAGTGATGAATGATACTGCACGTTTCCGCTCACTTCCTGTGTGCCCAAGACATTAAAGTGGAAGGAAAGCCAAAAACCTACATTCCATCAACCAACCCAACCCCCCTGCCACATTACAATTTGCATCATGCGGAATATATACCACAAAAATAACTGGAGCAAATTCCCTGTGCAGATAAAAGGGGCGACAGTTAGCCAACAAGAGCTACGCATCTGGTGTACATTGCGAATCCTCCTTGACCGCATTTTGACACCATGCATGATGTACAAAAAAGCACAGCTTCCCTCCCCTCTTATGCTCTGTTTGTGTCCTATCAGATCTAAACAAAAATCTCCCCTCCGGGGTCACCGCCTTATTATTATTATTATTATTATACAGTATTTGTATAGCGCCAACAGTTCGCTCAGCGCTGTACATTACAATGGGGGACAATACATGAGACAGTACAATAACAATACAGTGCGATACACGAGGGGTTCGAGGGCCCTGCTCCTTGGAGCTTACAATCTAGGAGGGAGGGACAGGTATACCACTGTGAAGCCAAGTCTCTGAAAATAAAGGCACAACACTCTCCCAAGTTACTCTGCTGGATAATGCAAATTTGTAGCTCCTCCATCTTTCCCTCCAGGGATTGCACATTTGCAAGAAACAAACTGGGGAGTGGTGTGAGTTTAGGTCCAAGGCTTTTAAGCCTTTGTCCAGCTCTCTTCCCTCTTTTCCTGTGACTTTGACATCTCTTCCTTGGCTTCCACCCCAACCTCCCCCTAGTCATTGTAGGTGGGAGATCAATTTGTCATTGCTCAATGAATGCAGCCTCTAGAGGAACCCGATTAAGCAAGCCTGCTTTAACCAGATGGCAACCATCTACCACAGATATGCTGCAGCAGAGCGGCTGCCCTGCGCCAACTCACGTACAGTGGATATAAAAAGTCTACACACCCCTGTTAAAATGTAAGGTTTATCTGATGTAAAAAAAAGAGACAAAGATAAATCATTTCAGAACTTTTTCCACCTTTAATGTGACTTTATAAACTGTAAAACGCAATTGAAAAACAAACTGAAATCTTTTAGGGGAGTAAACCTAAAACACTAAAATAATTTGGTTGCATAAGTGTGCACACCCTCTTATAACTGGGGATGTAGCTGTGTTCAGAATTTAGCAATCACGTTCAAAAACATGTTAAATAGGAGTCAGTACACACCTGCCATCATTTAACCGCATGCCGCCCAGCCACTGTACATATACGGCGGCAGGGCGGCACTCACAGGCAAAACCACGTTTTAAGATGTGTGTTTTGTAAACAAATAGGGAGCGCGCGTGAGGCGCCGCTGCCCTATTTGTCCCGCGGTTCTCTGCCGCAGATGTGAGTCGCCGGGTCACAGCCGCTCCTTAGCGGCTATGTCCCGGCGATCGGCGGCAAACAGTGACAGTGAGCACAGCTGCAGTAGCTGTGCTGTCTGTCACTTCCCTGACAGCTCGAGGATGAGCTGATCGAGAAAGAACAGTTTTTCTCTCCCGATCAGCCTTGTCCCGCCCAGCACACACCCCCGCCCCCTAGTAAAACACTCCCCTCACTCCTATAACCCTTCCCTGCAAAATAAGGTTAACCCCTTCCTCCCCATTGCCATTAATACAGTGTCAGTTTTTTTTTTTTTTTTTTTTTTGCACTGATCACTGTATTAGTGTTTTTGGGGATGTCAGTGATCCCAAGTCAGTACCCCCCAATGTCAGAATGTCCGCCGCAGTCCCGCCATAAGTCGCTGGTTGCTGCCATAAGTCCCTGATCGGCGCCATAATTCGCTGATCGGCACCATTATCAGTATAAAAAAAACACTAAAAATCCCAGTATCTTTCCCGCCATTTGTAAACGCTATAACTTTCACGTAAACCAATTAATTTACACGTACTGGGTTTTTTTTTTTAGCAAAGACATGTCGCAGAATACATTTTGGCAGAAATTTATGACTAAATTTGATTTTTGCATTTTTTTTTTTACTGGACATGTTTTACAGCAAAAAGTCCAAAATATTGTTTTTTTTTCCTCAAAATTGTCAGCCTTTTTTTTTTTATAGCGCAAAAAATAAAAACCACACAGGCGATCAAATACCACCGAAAGAAAGCTCAATTTGTGGGGAAAACAAGGATGTAAATTTCATTTCTGTACCATATTGCATGACCGCGCAATTGTCCGTTAAACTAGCGCAGCTCTGTGTAGCAGAAAAATGGCGTAAATTGCAGTATTTATACCATAGTTTGTAGACGCTATAACTTCCACAAAAAGCAATCAATATACACTTATTGGGATTTTTTTTACCAAAAACATGGAGCAGAATACATTTTGGCCTAAATTTATAACCAACTTTGAGTTTACTATATATTTTTTATAGCTGAAAATAAAAAATATTGTTTTTCTTCAAAATTTTTGGCCTTTTTTTTGTTTATAGCGTGAAAAATAAAAAGCGCACAGATCAAATACCACCGAAAGAAAGCTCTATTTGTGTGAAAAAAAGGACGTGAATTTCGTTTGGGTGCAGCATTGCATGACCGCGCAATTATCAGTTGAATTAGTGCAGCACCGAGTAGCAAAAAGAGGCCTGGTCATTAAGGGGGGTAAATCCTCAGGAGGGCAAGTGGTTAAAGTGCTTCTGATTACCCCAAATAAAGTGCAGCTGTTCTAGTAGGTCTTTCCTGACGTTTTCTTAGAGCATCAGAGGGATTTCATTGTTAAAAGGTATCAGTCAGGAGAAGGGTAGAAAAGAATTTCCAAGGCATTAAATATACCATGGAACACAGTGAAGACAGTCATCATCAAGTGGAGAAAATATGGCGCGACAGTGACACTTCCAAGAACTGGACGTCCCTCCAAAATTGATGAAAAGATAACTGGTCTGGGAGGCTGCCAAGGGGCCACCCAGCCTATGGTCAAATGACGGCCGGGCGAACACTTCATCACTCTGGGAGGGCGTCATATGACGTCCTTCCCGGATCGCGCTGTGGCGAGATCTGTCACCGGCCGCGTACCTTGGACACGGCCGATGACAAATCTGTGTACCGGCCCGTTGTCAGTACCATGTGACCTGCTGTGACCAATCACAGCAGGTCAAATGACAGTTGTATACAATGGATGGCTTCCTTTCATGCCATCCATTGTATACAAGTGTGTCTAGCTGTGAATGGTCACAGCAATCACATGCACAGGCTGGGCCAATCACAGCCCATTTGTGTTATGTGATTAGCCGTGGCCAGTCACAGCTAATCACAACAAAAAAACCCTGAATGAATCAACTTCATTCAATTAAATGCTTGCTTATAGCAAAGAAATAATTTGCTTTAAGCAATCAAATTGTGTTTAAAAAGTGTCCCTGATCATCGCCACACCAGTTATATGATGACACTGTACTGCACTGGTGACAGTATGTAAAAAAAAAAAATTGTGAACATTTTTTTTAATTTCATTTTCCAAAAAATGACAAAAAAATTACAACTTCAAAAAACTCGCCATGCCTCTTATGAAGTACGTCGGACTGTCTACTCTGCAAAAAGGGGTCATTTGGGGGATTTCTGTTCTGACATTTTTGGGCCTCCAGAAATTATATTGGCCGTCAGTACTTCAGAATTGATCAATTTTCAGATATATCCCATAGTTTGTGAACTCTATAACTTTCCTACAGACTAAATAATAAACACTGATTTGGGTTATTTTCACCAAAGACATGTAACAGAATACATCTTGGCCTAAATTTAGAAAGAACAATTTTTTATTTGCAGATTTTTATAACAGAAAAACGTATGGGTTTTTTTTTTTTTTCAAACGTTTTGGTCTTTTTTTGTTAATTTAGCTAAAAATAACCCCAGTGGTGATTAAATACCACCAAAAGAAAGCTCTAGTTGTGTAAACAAAATGATAAAATTTTAGTTTGGGTACAATGTTGCATGACCGCGCAGTTGTCATTCAAAGCGATGAAACCTGAAAATTGGCCTGGGCAGGAAGGGAGTAAAAGTGCCCGGTATGGAAGTGGTTAAAGGAGCTACAGGAATATCTGGCAAGTACTGTCTGTGTGGTCCATGTGACAACAATCTCCCATATTCTTCATATGTCTGGGCTATGGGGTAGAGTGGCAAGATGGAAGCCTTTTCTTGCGAAGAAAAACATCCAAGCTCGGCTAAATTTTCCAAAAACACACCTGAAGTCTCCCAAAAGGATGTGGGAAAATGTGTCCTAGTCTGATGAAACCAAGGTTGGACTTTTTGGCCATAATTCCAAAAGATATGTTTGGCGCAAAAACAACACTGCACATCACCAAAAGAACACAACACCCACAGTGAAGCATGGTGGTGGCAGTATCATGCTTTGGGGCTGTTTTTCTTCAGCTGGAACTGGGGCCTTAGTCAAGGTAGAGGGAATTATGAACAGTTCCAAATACCAGTCAATATTGGCACAAAACCTTCAGGCTTCTGCTAGAAAGCTGAACATGAAGAGGAACATAATCTTTCAGCATGAGGACTTAAAACCAGGGGCGGACTGACAACTCATGGGGCCCCCGGGCAATAGGGGATCATGGGGCCCCTATGTCCTTGCCCAAACTCAAAAAAGCCTATGAAAAAGGTACCAGGGGCATCTCATGGGGCCCTCTACTGAACCTGGGCCCTCGGGCAGTGTCCGAGTTTCCAAATGGTCAGTCCACCACCCTTCTTAAAGCATACATCCAAATCAACAAAGGAATGGCTTCACCAGAAGAAGATTAAAGTTTTGGAATGGCCCAACCAGAGTCCAGACCCGAATGCGATGGAAAATCTGTGGGGTGATCTAAGAGGGCTGTGCACAGGAGATGCCCTCGCAATCTGACACATATGGAGTGCTTTTGCAAGGAAGAGCGGGCAAATATTGCCAAGTCATGATGTGCCATGCTGAGATACTCATACCCAAAAAGACTGAGTGCTGGAATCACATCAAAAGGTGCTTCAACAAAGTATTAGTGTAAGGGTGTGCACACTTATGCAACCATATTATGTTTTTTTATTTTTACTTCCCTTCACCTAAACGGTTTCAGATTGTTGTTCAACTGAGTTGTACAGTTTATAGGTCACATTACAGGTGGAAAAAGTTCTGAGTTTATCTTGGTCTAATTTTTTTACATCACAGAAACCTGACATTTTAACAGGGGTGTGTAGACTTTTTATATCCACTCTTACATGTCTGTGATCCGGGTAGAAGGTGCGCTCCCGTTGCTCTAGCTGCACTATCATTCGTTACAGCACAAGCGATCAGCCCTGCCAATGATTTGTGACCGGTGCCCTCTGATTGGCTCAGTGAATGGCAGAACAGAGCCCTGTGTTGGTAAATACCCATAGGGCTTTCTAAAGACAGTAGCGATAAGCCGTTTTTCTCAAAACGTCTTTCAGGACAGCACATGAAAGAAGCGCAGCTCCTCATCCTCCTGCAGGAAACACACCCACATCAGTCTCTAAACTGGAGGCCTCTCCCCACAGTCTTCAGTTGTTGAAGAGTACTTCCGGCCCAGGTAAAAAACATAAGCACAACAACATAAACAATATCAGAGCGTGCAATTATTGCTGTCCTGAAAGACTACTAGAAAAAAAAAAAGTTGCCGGTAAGTCTAACTTGAATTTTCTCCAAGCGTCTTTCAGGACATGAGGATAGAAGAGAGCTTGCCCCCTTAGGGTGGGACCACAGCTTGCAGAACCTGCCTACTGAAGGCCTGCTCCCCAGCTGATAAATCCAGTCTGTAATGGCGCACAAAGATGGACATACTTGACCACGACGCCGCTCTACAAATTTGTTCCGGGGTGGAACCGGCCTTCTCTGCCCTTGTGCTGTCCTGAAAGACTACTAGAAAACAAGTTGCCACTAAGTCTAAGTGTTTTGGTTTTTTTTGCAGGGAGTAAAAACCGCCACATTTCTTAGTAAAACAGCCTTGTACACAGTAAACATTGTCAGGCACACATTTAACCCTTTGTTTGCTCCTAAATGTTAACCCATTCCCAGCCAGTGTCATTAGTACAATGATAGTCTATATTAGCATTGATCACTGTATTGGTGTCACTGGAGATGTCAGCATCATTTAGACAATGTGAGGTTGGCCGCTGCACTTTCGCAGTCCCATTATGAGTCACTGATCACCGCCATTAGTAGTATGGGAAAAAAATAAAAATTACAATATATACTGTATATCATAATTTTTGGCCTAAATTTATGAAGAAATTTTATTTTTTAAGTGCTTTTTATTGGATATGTTTTATCGGAGTAATAAAAATTTGTTTTTCCGAATTTTTTGTCTTTTTCTGTTTTATATAATAATGATCAAAAATCACCAAAAGAAAGCTCTATTTGTGTGGGAAAAAAATATAGATTTTATTTGAGTCCAACATTGCATGACTGCACAATTACCAGTTAAAGTAGTGCAGTGCCAAACAGCAAAAAATGGCCTTGTCATGAAGGGTGTAAAACCTTCCAGGGATCAAACGGTTGAAGTGTGTCCAGTTTCTGTATGTGAAGTAAATTTTAATATATTTGTCTTCTGACAGAGCCACAGGTTGATGTGCTACCCAGCAGGGAAGGATACCTGAAAACGGGAACTACAAGTAGTATCACCGATAAGGAAGTGAGAAGACGCCCTCGATTTTCAGCCTCAGAAGAATTTGTTCTGGTGACTGAATTGTTAGAACACTACGACAGACTTTTTGGGGAAAGAGCCAGAATTACCCCATTTTCACAGAAAGTTTTGATTTGGCAGAAGGTCCTCAATAATGTGAATTCAGTTGGCGTAGTGCAGAGAGGCATTGAGGAGGCCAAGAAACACTGGCACCTTTACAGGCATAGACTAATGGAGAAACTAGCCTCAGTCCGAAAGCACGGTTCTGGACATGGCCACCCGTTATTTATGCAGTTGACACCATTGGAAAGCAAGGTGGCCAACCTGTTCAAACTGGAGTACATGCTCAGGAGTCCACAGCATGGTCTTCAGAGCCTAGGCAACATGGACATGGCAGGAGAAAAGGGCAGTGTGTGCGTTCAAAACGGAAGCAGCACTGGTGATCAAGGCGTTGCTAGTTATGGGCAGGGTGACTACTCTTACACCAAAGCTCCCCGTAACATCAAATTTTCCTTCGACGAAAACTGTGCTTTGGTACATGAAGCTGTAGGCGTGTGGGACAGTATTATTGGCAAGAATGCAGCTACTACCTCTCAAGCCCGTAAGAACTTTCTGTGGGCCAGGATTGTAGAGGCAGTCAACGCAGCGGGAACCCAACCCCGAAGTGCAGAAAACTGCAAGAAGAGACTAAGAGATGTTAAAAGACGTGTAAAGGCAAAGATGGTCGACCAGCGCAAGTATTTTCAGCGTAACAGCGGTGCTCCTGGCTTGGAGTTACAATACCTGTCCTATGAGGAAGAATTAATGCACGTCATTGGCCCAGATACTGTTCGACCGATTGATGGCCACGTAGACACAGATCGGGAACCACGTAAGTCCAGTTTTACTGCTTGAATGGTTTCTATTTGCTACTAACTTGTCTTTTTTATTGTGTCGTGAAAAAAACCTGATACGTGCTTTTGAAATTTTGTTGCAACTTTTTACTGCATGCAAGAAGGAAGTCTGTAGATTCACTGAAGGATTCATTTTTCTGGCTTAAACAGACTCGTCGTGAACCACTTCCTGCCCACCCACAGTAGTTGTACTGGGAACGGGCGACAGCTTCAGGCCAATCGACGTACTGGCACGTCACAGCCTTTCTTCCAAGTTTGGGGCGCGCATGCACGCACCCCCTGCTGACCTGTTCTGTGATTGGACACAGCATGAGTTTGGCAGCTGATTTCAGCCAAAGATTTTGGCTGTATTCAGCTGATCGGCTGTGTCCACACACAAACAGTTCTGTGTTTACAAATACACAGAACCCTGCATTGTGAACAGCAATCTGGCTGTTTCTTCTCCCTGCAGCAGTGAGAAAAAGCAGACAGTTAAAGTGGAACGCAAGGCTAGTGAAATAAAGTTGGCGGACAGGCAGGATTTTTAATACAGAAAAGACATGCTTTGTCTCTTCTCCATTAAAGCTACTTACCTGCCTGTCCACCCTTGTAAAGTGAACCCCGCACACGCAGCACACTGTACAAATTCGTCAGTGCCGAATCTGAGCGAACTCGCGCGCATGCGCGGGAGTGATTTTATCCCCGCTTAACCAAAGACGTGGGAGTGATGTTATCCCCGCTTAACCAAAGACGTGGGAGTGATGTTATCCCCGCTTAACCAAAGACGTGGGAGTGATGTTATCCCCGCTTAACCAAAGACGTGGGAGTGATGTTATCCCCGCTTAACCAAAGACGTGGGAGTGATGTTATCCCCGCTTAACCAAAGACGTGGGAGTGATGTTATCCCCGCTTAACCAAAGACGTGGGAGTGATGTTATCCCCGCTTAACCAAAGACGTGGGAGTGATGTTATCCCCGCTTAACCAAAGACGTGGGAGTGATTTTATCCCCGCTTAACCAAAGACGTGGGAGTGATTTTATCCCCGCTTAACCAAAGACGTGGGAGTGATTTTATCCCCGCTTAACCAAAGACGTGGGAGTGATTTTATCCCCGCTTAACCAAAGACGTGGGAGTGATTTTATCCCCGCTTAACCAAAGACGTGGGAGTGATTTTATCCCCGCTTAACCAAAGACGTGGGAGTGATTTTATCCCCGCTTAACCAAAGACGTGGGAGTGATTTTATCCCCGCTTAACCAAAGACGTGGGAGTGATTTTATCCCCGCTTAACCAAAGACGTGGGAGTGATTTTATCCCCGCTTAACCAAAGACGTGGGAGTGATTTTATCCCCGCTTAACCAAAGACGTGGGAGTGATGTTATCCCCACTGAACCAAAGACAACAGCCAGCAACTGAGACCCGGAAGTTGGCCGCCCAAAGATGTCAGCGGCCGGGGCGACAAGCTCAGGGTTGCCACATCGCTGGAGCTGAGATGAGTATTGTTCTGCTTTATGTAAAGGCGGCATCTATTACACAGGCACGCAGTTAACACTTTTCCCCTAGATGTTAACCTCTTCCCAGCCAGTGTCATTTGTACAGAGACAGTGTACAGTATTGGCACTGATCATTGTATTTGTGTCACTATTGATGTCAGTCCGTTAGTATAGCTCCCAGCCAGCATCAGCTAGCGCCAGATTGCCCGCCACATTATCACAGTCATTAACAGGATAGTGTCATAGCTGCTTAAATTCCAGTATATATACCTTAGTTTGTAGACACTATAACTGTCACACAAACCAATCAATATACACATATTGGGATTTTTTTTTTCCAAAGACATGTAGCATAAAGTTTTTGGCCTAAATTTTTGAAGAAATTTAGATTTTTTTTATTGGATATGTTTTATAATAGGAAGTAGAAAAAATCCCCCCCCCCAAAAAAAAAAAAAAACCTGTAAAGTGGAGTTCCAGCTGAAGAAAAAAAAGTCAGCTGCTGACTTTTAAAATACAGCCACTTCCCTGTCCCTCGGTCCAGCGGTGTCCTCTGCATGGGTGGTTTTACCGGCCGTCTTCTCTCCTTGGCGCAGGCATCTTTAGTGTGGGCACCCGGCTGTGACTGCTTGTGGCTTCACAGCCGGGTGCCCACTGCGCATGCGTGAGGAGCACTGTGCTTTGTGAATGGCCCCATAGTCTTCTGGGACCTGTCACGTGTCCCAGAAGACTACGGGGAGGGAGGACAACTTCCGTTTCTGATCACCTAGGTTAGGATGGGCAACTGTGGCCCTCCAGCTGTTGTAGAACTACAAGTCCCATGAGGCATAGCAAAACTGACAGTTACAAGCATATCTCCCAAAGGCAGAGGCATGATGGGACTTGTAGTTCACCAACAGCTGGAGGGCCACAGTTGCCCACCTCTGACCTAAGTGATCGCAGCGGAAGTGGGAGCGGGTACCTGTCAAATTCAGGTACCCGCTCACCAAAGGTGCCAATCCTTAATGGGGAGCAAGGGACAAAGCATTAAAGGGGAACTTCCCATTTTGGGTGGAACTCCTCTTTAAGTCTCTTTATGTTTAACAAACAAAAAAAACCAGTGGTGATCAAATACCACCAAACGAAAGCTCTATTTGTGTGAAAAAAGATATAAAATTAATTTGGGTACAGTGCTGCATGACTAAGCAATTACCAGTTAAAGTAGTGCAGTGCTGAATGGCAAACAAAATGGTCTGATCATGATGGGGGTAAAACCTTCCGGAGGTCAAGTGGTTAAAAAACATTTTGGTTTGTTTTTGTTTTTTGTTTTTTTAACTTTTTGCAGGTATCATTAATCATCCCCAACCAACGCTAATGGGGTTCTCATCTCCTGCAACCATTTTGCAGAAAAAAGAAGGTAGGAGAAGAGCTGTATATTAAGTAGGAACAAAGTTATCTTCTGCAAAAGCTTACTGAATTTTTTTTTTTTTTTTTTTCTTGTTCTTTTGTTTTTTGTTTGTTTTTTTTGTTTTTTTGTTTTTTTTTCACTTATATCTATTCCCTTTAAAAGGGGACTTTAGGTAGAAATGGGTGAAGTGGTTGTTGTTCCTTCGTACTGACTGACCTTACTTCATAAGGTCTTTCTTAACTTCCAACAGGCAGATCTGAGCCTGAAGACACCTGTGACGGGGAAGACTTCTGGAACCATTCATCATGTAAGTATTATGTGGAAGGTGAGAGTTTTACATTTACTCGGTGGCCACTTTATTAGCTATGCCTGTCCCTTAACCACTTCAAGAGCAGGCCTATTCTGACATTTGTTTTGTTTAAAAATCAAATGTAAAAAAAATTTTCATTAGAAAATTACTTAAAAACCCAAAACATGATATATATATTTTTTCAAGCAGAGGCCATAGAGAATAAATGGGTAGGTGTCTTAATTTTTTTATGTTCCACAGTATTTGTGCAGCGGTTCTTCAAACTCACTTTTTTTGGGAAACAATACACTTCAATGATTTTTAATGCACAAAACCACAATATAATACCCAACTGTTTGGTAGAATAAAAGATGATGCTTCGCCAGGTACAAAAACACAATATAATACCCAACTGTTTGTTGGAATAAAAGATGATGCTTCGCCGGGTAAATAGATACCTAACATGTTGCACTTTAACCATTTGCCACCCGGCCAATGCCCATTTGGCGGCTGCAAAAGCGCTTCGGCATTCCGGGTGCACGCCATTTGGCGTGCTCCCGCACATGCGCAGTTTGCACTCCTGCAGAGCCGCGCAGCGGCGCGATATGTCACCGGCCGTGTACCTCGGACACGGCCGATGACAGATCTGAGTACCGACCCCCGTTGATGGTACCATGTGACCTGCTGTGACCAATCACAGCAGGTCACATGACAGTTGTATACAATGGATGGCTTCATTCATGCCATCCATTGTATACTAGTGCCTAGCTGTGAATGGTCACAGCTAATCACATGCACATGTCGTGATTAGCTGTGACCAAATCACAGCTAAGCACAAAAAAAAAAAAAAAAAAAAAACCTGAATGAATCAATTTCATTCAGGTAAATGCTTGCTTATAGCAAAGTAATTCTTTGCTATAAGCAAATTGTGTAAAAAAAAACAAAAATACTGATCACTACCCCAAAGTAGTACGATGTTACTATGGTAACATTGTACTACTTTGGTCATAGTAAAATATGAAAAAAAAATTCTAAAAAAAAAATGTAATAAAAAAAAAATAAAAATTTTTTTTGATACTGTCACCAGTCAGTGTCCCTGTTCACCGCCATGCCAGTTATATGATGACGCTGTACTGCACTGGTGACAGTATGTAAAAAAAAAAATAGTGAAAATAATTTTTTAAATTTTTTCATTTTCCGAAAAATTATGACAAAAAAAATACAACTTCAAAAAACTCGCCATGCCTCTTATGAAGTACGTCGGACTGTCTACTCTGCAAAAAGGGGTCATTTGGGGGATATCTGTACTATTCTGACATTCTTGGACCTCAAGAAATTAGATTGGCCGTCAGTACTTCAGGATTAATCAATTTTCAGATCTATACCATAGTTTGTGAACTCTATAACTTTCCTACAAACTAAATAATACATCCTAATTTGGGTTATTTTCACCAAAGACATGTAGCAGAATACATCTCGGCCTAAATTTATGAAGAACAATTATTTATTTGCAAACTTTTATAACAGAAACAAAGAAAAACGTGTATTTTTTTTTTTAAATTTTTGGTCTTTTTTTGTTAATTTAGCAAAAAATAAAAACCCCAGCGGTGATTAAATACCACCAAAAGAAAGCTCTAGTTGTGTGAAGAAAATGATAAAATTTTAGTTTGGGTACAATGTTGTATGACCGCGCAATTGTCATTCAAAGTGTGAGAGCGCTGAAAAGTGAAAAATGGCCCGGTATTGAAATGGTTAAAATTGCGCACGCTTGTGGAATGGCGACAAACTTCTCCACCTAAAAATCTCCTTAGGCGACGCTTTAAAATCCTCTATAGGTTACCAGCTTAGATTATACAGGAGGTCTGGTGCTAGAATTATTTCTCTTGTTATAACATTCATGGTGATACCTCACGTGTGGTGCAAACACCCTTTATGCGGTTGCCTTTACACAAGGGGTTATTTAAATTTTTTAATTTTTTTTTTAAACTTCCCTTGTGATAGCAGTAAGCATGGCAGGTCCTGTTTACTGAAACATCTGGGGTCTATTTAGACCCCAGATCTCTTCTCTGCCCTTCAAAGCATCAGATCAAATCTGGATTGGTTCGATGCTTTCACAAGCCAGTAAGTGGTTTGTAAGAAGAGACTTAAAACCAGAAGTGACAAAAAACTTTTGCTTCAGGTTTATTATACCATTCAAATGATACTGGAAGATACAATTTCTGATCAGCTCTGTGGTAAACTGGCAGCACTGCTGGCTTTAGTTCCAGACTCCCCAGTGGGATGGGAGAACCCAGAGGGGGTGGTGACCCCCTTCCACCATCTGTAAAAGCAATCCAGTGGCTAATTAGCCGCTAGGATTGCTTTTACAATATGGAGCATCGCCGGCTGAAAGAAAATACGGGGTTGATGCTTGCAGCTGCAGGCATTAACCTGGTATAACCACTCAAACCCTGCAACGTAGGGGTACCTGGCGTGGTTAATGCAGATAGCTATGTGCCTACGAACAATACATATAGCAGGGTCTAAAGGTTTTCTGTTAAACATTAGGATGGGAAAGATACACGCTTAAAGGAGGAACTGAACTCTAGAACTGTTCCTAAGAAGAAAAAAAAATTCAGGCAAAGGACCAGTCAGGGTTTTGTTTCCTCATGTGTGGAGGAAAATAAATTGAATCTCCAAACAGGGAAAGGTTTCTTCACAGTGAGAGCTGTGAAAATGTGGAATAGACTCCCTCAAGAGTTGGTTCTGGCCAGCTCAGTGGATTGCTTTAAAAAAGTCCTGGATTCTTTCTTGGATACACAGAATATAACTGGATACTAACATTTATAGGTAAAGTTGATCCAGGGAATATCCGATTCCCTCTCGGGATCAGGAAGGAATTTTTTTTCCCTGCAGGAGCAAATTGGTTCATGCTTTGCTGGGCTTTTTTTTGCCTTCCTCTGGATCAATTGTGGGTATAGAATTATAACTTTTTTTTTTTTTGTTTTTAATGGTTGAACTAGATGGACTTTTGTCTTTTTTCAGCCAGACTAACTATGTAACTATGTCAGTGCTATCACCCACAGCCCTGTCTCCTATTCCCAAGAGCTAGTTATTTGGATTTTTGGGGAGATTTGTAGGATTCCTGGATGTGTTTGCATTAGCCAGAAGTGGCATAGGACACTCTGCAAATCCTCTGTGACAACTTCAGACTGAACATTTAGGAGCATTGTGTCGATGCCACAGTGGCAAAGTATGAAAATCAACCTAAGAAAAACAAAAGTTAAAGGAATGGAAGGCTAGTTTAGTATAGGAGGGAGAAGTACCGAGCAAGTCTTAAGTTTGCACTGAATTCAGAAAGCTGATGGCTGACTTGACAAGTACACCCTACTACAGCTACTGCAGTCGGGAGTGTGTGTAAAATGTGTTACTGCCAACGGTGGCAGTAAAATGGTTAATATGTTCACCATTGAAAGCACATACACTCCAACCTTTCTGCATTTTTCAATGGGTGACATGCTACAAGTGTCCTACTATAGTTTTGGTTTTGAAGTAGAAAAACTAGAGACCGCTAGACACCTAGCATGTTCAGAATTAGGCCTGCAATGACACCCTTTGTTTTAATACAGTTTTCCTTTCATAGCTCATGTGCTACTGGAACTTTGCAGACATGTGATGGTGGTATGCATCTTATCAAGGTTTGAGAAGCAGTGCTTTAAAGCCCAACTCCGGGCAATTTTTTTTTCCTCCCATTTTGAATTATTATTATACAGTATTTTTATAGCACCAGAAAGGTTTGCTCAGCGCTGTACATTATAGTGGGGGACAGAACATGAGACAATACACGAGGGGTTCGAGGGCCCTGCTCTTTCGAGCTTACAATCTAGGAGGGGGGGGGGGAAAGTGGTACAGGACGAAGTGGAGGTGGGGGATGGAGTGGTAGGAGGAGTGGAGGAGATCGGCTGTTAGGTGAGGGTGGGGTAGGCTTCCCTGAAGAAATGGGTTTTCAGGGTGCGCTCCTAAAGGTGAGGAGGGTAGGTGACAGTCTGATGGATTGGGGTAGTGAGTTCCAGAGGATGGGGGAAGTCCTGGAGAAGTCCTGCAGTCGGGCGTGGGAGGTGGAGACCAGGGAGCTAGAAAGTAGGAGGTCTTGTGAGGAGCGAAGATTACGGGTTGGGTGGTATTTGGGTATCAGGTCGGTGAGGTAGTTTGGGGCAGCGTTATGAATGGCTTTGTACGTCAATGTTAGTAGTTTGAAATTAATGCGTTGGGCAATCGGGAGCCAGTGGAGGGAATGACAGAGGGGGGTGGCAGAAGAGGAGCGCTTTGTAAGGTGGATGAGTCTGGCCGCTGAGTTCAGGATAGACTGAAGTGGGGATAGTCTGTGATGAGGTAGGCCGGTGAGGAGGGAGTTGCAGTAGTCCAGACGTGAGATAATAAGGGAGTGAACGAGTTGTTTAGTAGTGTCTGGGGTTAGGAACATGCGTATTTTGGAGATGTTGCGGAGGTGGAGTCTGCATGAGTTTGCCAACTATTGGACATGGGGTTGGAAGGACAGATTTGAGTCTAGAGTGACACCTAGGACTTTGGCTTGCGGGGTGGGGCTGATGGTGGCGTTGTTGGTCGTGATGGAGAGGGTGGGGGGGGAGCGCGGGCTGGGGGGCAGATTAGGAGCTTGGTTTTGGAAAGGTTCAGTTTGAGGAAATGGAGCGACAGTGTGGACTGCTCCTGTCTGCGTCACGCTGATGTCAGGAACAGTCCATTTTCAAGATGGCCAGAGCACAGGGGTGCTGCAACAATCTTGTGTGGAAAGGATCAGCAGATCAGATAAGTGTATGTACGCTCTCCTGTCCCCTAGAAAAAAACAATGAGCAATTAGCCTGTTCAGTGTGGGCATGGCCCAAAAAAAAAATTTGCCCAGGGTTCATGTTTAACCACTTTCTGTCTGGCCGCTGTATATAAACGGCCGGACGGTGGCAGTTGCCGTTCATAAACGGCGCCCACCATTCTGGACTGTGCGCACTCCCTTAGAGAGTGCAGCACCGCGATCCAGTGCCCGCTGTGTCCTCCGATCGTCGTACCGGAGGTCCCGATCATGTGATCACTGATTGGCTAATCAGTGATGACATGCATAGTAGTAAGCAAGATGTCACTTCTGACATCATTGCTTACTACATGTGAAATCTGTGAATGATCACAGAGGTCACATGGTACAGGGCTATTCACAACAATCACAGCTCACACAGTAGTTCTCAATGGCTGCAAAAATGCAGCCAGAGAATGAGAAATGATTGCTTTTACAGCCTTTATGGGTGTAAAAGCAATCAGTTTAAAAAAAAAAATCTTCATCACCCCCCCACTAGTACAGTGTCACCATGGTCACACTGTACTGCTAGGGTGACAGTATGTAGAAAAAAAAAAAACCCCATAAATATAAAAATGTAAAAAAAAAATTTTAAATTAGAATTTTTCGTTATAAACTAATTTGGGTTATTTTTTTTACTAAAAAGATAACTGAATACATTTTGGGCAAGATTTATGATGAAATATTATTTATTTGCAAAATTTTATAAGAAAAACGCTTTTTTTCCAAATTTTTGGACATTTTCATTTATATAGCAAAAAAAATAAAAATCCCAGCGGTGAATAAATACCACCAAAATAAAGCTTTATCTGTCTCAAAATAATGCTAAAAAATTCATATGGGTACAGTGTTGCATGACCGCGCAATTGTCATTCAAAGTTTGATAGCTCTGAAAGTTGAAAATTGGCCTGGGCAGGAAGGGGGTGAAAGTGTCTGGACTGGAAGTGGTTAAGAAAGAAAATGACATTAGCCAATACATAATAGCTCAAAAATAAAAGAATATAATCTTTTATATTTCCCAGCATCATGCCATTTGGTGGAATTGTTTTCTGAATATGTTTTCTTATGTTTAGTTGACATGGCAGAAGAAGAAGAGGAGGAAGATGAAAAAGAGATGGTGGTGAAGACAGAACCTATCGATTACAGTGCTGATGCAGTTCCACCTCCTGCGCAACCATTTCCCGTTGTCCTGCAACCCGTACCGGTCACTACACAGCTTCCTTTTCCTTCTCAACTTCCTGTTCCTCCTCAACACCAACCAGTTTCTACTAAGTCAATTGTCGATACAGCCAATCCTTCTTTTGTTCCCACTAAGCATCCACCAGCTGTTACCAAGCCTCCTCCCATCGGTACTAAGCCAGTTTCACTTCCTAACAAACCACTTTCCTTTCCTGTCAAACCTCCGCCCGTTACCCACCAGCCTCCTCCTTCTACAAACACTATGGGGCACCAGCCAAACGCAACCAGCGCAGGAGCTATTAATAAAGTGTTGGGGTCATTTCATTCAGTCCAACATAACTATCACCGATCCCAAAGGCACCAGATGCATGTTATACACATGGACCTGTTACATCTAGGCGTGGGTCTCCAACAACTGACTAAAAACATCAAAGTCAACAACCATGTCCGAGCTATTGCACGGTCGAGAGAACTTCGGCTGAAACAAAAGGACATGGAGGACCATAGACAGTACAGAATGGAAAAGTTATGTTTGCTACAGAAACATCACGATGAAAAACAGAAGCTATTACAGAAACACTTTGAAAGGAAGGAGACACTCATGCAGGAGAACAACCAGCTTCTAAAGAGTATTTTATACCAGTTGTCTGATTCTTCTGGGCCGTTCCTGGACGGTCCTTCAAAAGCTGCATCTCAAGAGGGTACACCGTTGTCATCCACAATGCAGCCAGTGTATGATGGTGAACCTTCACCTTCTGCGACCTCAGTCCGGAATTTCACAAATAAAAGTGGCAGGACAAGAGGTGGTAAAGGGAGAGGAGGAACGTAGACAAAACCACATCTGAAGGTTCTCATTTATCCAAGTCATGGTATAGCTAGCAGTAGTTGGTCATGTTCAACTGGACTTGTTCTCTGTTGAAGGCTTTTTGGGGGATAGTTACTAAAACTGGAGAGAGCAAAATCTGGTGCAATTCTGCATAAAAACCAGTCACCTTCCAGATTTTATTGCCAAATTTAAAGTAGAACTACACTGCATCGGAGCACTACAAACCACAAACACTATTTAATTCACTTTTAATATTCAAAGCAAACTCCCCCACCCATGTGACCATGCTTTATTTTGCTGAGATATCACTTTGAAACCCCCCCCCCTAGCATTTTTGGCCGTGGTTATCTTGAGTAAGGGCAGATGATTCATGTTTCATTTACTTCCTGGAATCCATCTGCCCTTAGCTCTGGCATGCAGGCAGGAGAGTGTGCTTAGCCGAGAAAACTCCTTCTCCCCCCCGGATGACTCCTGGGCTGTATGACATCATTAGCCTAGGCATGGAAACCAGGAAGTAACTAAAGAAATGTAAAAAAAACTTTCAAAGTAAATATGATATACTTTCCTATATATTTACTAATGCTAGCAGCAAACGCTTCAGAATAGTCCACGTTGATTGAGAGTGTGGTTGCAAACCCTTTTATATATATTTATACACACACCCCCACACACACACACACACCCCCTCCTCCCCCCAGTGAAGTGACTGGCCTCACGTGATACACAGAGATTGAACAAATCGTCCTGTATACGTTGTACCTGCCTAGCTGCAGTCTTCTCTTCTCTACATCTGTTCAAAGTCCAGACTTTATTTGTGTGAGAGTTCAGAAAAATAGGGGGTGGAGAGCTGACATTACACACTGCAGAGCTCAGTGAGAACAGCTCTGAGAGCTGATTGGAGGGAAAAGAAACACACCCCTCCAAATAGCACTCCGGAAGAGAGCTGAGGCTGTCAGTCACAGGTTGTGTCTCTGGAGGTTTCTTCCCCTGTTACTATTGTTTTCTCTTACTGTCAGGAAAACTTGTCAGAAGTGATTCTTGCTGAAAACAGAAATGGAGGCCCTTAATTGAAACAACTACACATCATAAAGGGATATGCTTTGTTCATGTTTCATGTCTGAGGTTTACAACCACTTTAATTGAACAAGCTGAAGTTAGAAGCTGATTGGCTCCCACGCACAGCTACGCCAGATTCTGAGTGCTCCAGTTTTGCTAAATCTCCCCCTTTGTAGTTTCCCCAGACCACTTCCAAAGAGAGGAACATACTTCAGTATTTATATCCCTTTAATGTTGGGGTATCTTGCTGACAATTCTTAGAACTGAAGAAGTGACTCGGAGAAGATATGAAATGTCTTCAACATTACAGAACAAATCCAGTTGAATGTGATTAATTATTACTAGGTAGACAAAGCTACACTTTCCTACATGTCACCCTCCCTATTCTTTTGAAAGGCTATACTGCACTAACATTTAGTCTACTTTATGTCCTACCCTAACTTTGATATCCTTGAATAGAACCCAACTAGCTTAATCCTCAGTCCGCAGATTCCTATAACAGGCTTAAAGCATATGTGTGAGCAAAATGAAAATGAAACCCATTTAGTAGATCCATTTTGGAAACGTACACATTTCTCCATGTTTTAATACTTTACAAATGCTGCAAGTACATAAAAGTAGCTGCTATTCTGTTTAATTTTAACTAATCTGTCTGCTAACTTCCTCTTTGATCTGACAATACAATTGCTTGCCGCACTGGAATATCAAGCGTTGTCAGTCCTATCTGCTGGACTACAGCACATAGCCCCACCCTATGCATGTCCCATTCCATATGGATATATTGATGTCTTTATCCAGAAAAAAAGTGCTTTTGTCTTGACTCCCAAGAGCCTGTCCACATCCTGTATGTAAAGAAAGGGATCTAGGGAGATGTAGTTCTGGGGGCATCTCAGTATGAACAGAGCTCTCAGCTCCTTCCCAGAATTTGTCAAGCGTGCTAAGGTCACCAGTTCTTGCTGTCCTTGTTTGTAGAGCCATGGCTTATTTAAAGCCCAACTGTGGGCACATTTTTTTTTTCCATACAGTGGGGCTGTGCCCACAATGCACAGGTCAACTTATCGTTTTTTCTAGGGGGTCACCAGAAAGCTCATACTCGCCTGATTTGCCGATCCTCTGGAAAACCATGCTCCCCCACCGTCCAGCTGTGGACTGTTCCTGTGTAATGTCAGGAACAGCCCATTTTCAAGACTGCTGGAGCATAGGGTGCCGGACCGGCCTTGTTCAGGGAGGATTGGCAGCTCAAGTAAGTAAACTGCTGTTCTTTCCCCTCGAAGAAAAAGGAGCAGTTAACTCGTGCAGGGCGGGCACAGCCTCACTGCATGTGAAAAAAATATTTTTGCCCAGAGTTCTGCTTTACAGCATAATTTTACCCTTAACGACTTAAATAATGTTCATTAGCAAGGAACATACATTCCACATTAATTATGCCACCAAAATTAGTGTGTGCTGTAAATTGTCTCCAGCATTGTTCCTGTTTCTTCTTGCTGGAGGTTGCCATTTTGCTGAGGCCCACAGCCCCTGAGCAGCAGTAAATCGTTAGGCTGGCAGGAGATTACTTGATTTTAAACCGTATACTATAGGCACTCATTTTTAATGTATTACATAGCTAAACCTGCAAAATTGGCCAGCTGAAGTGATCTGGCAGGACTTCATTTTCTAACTAAAGTTCCGATTTACACATTTGCATTTTCCCTAACAGCACTTCAAAGCAGAGCTCCAGTCACAATATAAAAAATAAAAGCGGCTACAAAAACTGTAGCTGCTTACTTTTACAAAAGAACATCTACTCACCTGTCCCTCAATCCTGCTGTGTCCTCCCCATCTTCAGTGTGGGTACCCGGGTGTGACAGCTTGCAGCTTCACAGCCAGGAGCCCACTACACATGCGCTTTCTGAATGGTCCCATAATCTTCTACGACCTGTCACATGTCCCCGAAGACTACGGGGAGGACAACTTCGGCTTCCAATCACCTTGGTGATCGCAGCAAAAGGAGGAGCGGGTACCTGTCAAAATCTGGTATGCTCCTCAAAGGTGCCAATTCTTAACGGGGAGCAGGGGGTGAAGGATTCCCCTTTTGGTTGGAACTCCGCTTTGAAGACCCAGGCTTGCAAATGTAGCTGATAATTTTAGATTTATGTTTAAAAAAAAAATCCAAACTGCTTTTAAATTTTTTTTTTTTCTTCTTTTAATAGCTAGTAGTTGACTCGGACCTTGCCATTTTTGTTGATTGTTTCACGTGTTCTTGAAAGATCTTAATAAACTTTATATTGCTTATGTAGGCAACTTTTTTCAGTGTTGAATCGTGTGGGCAAAGATTTTACTGCTATTATTGACTCCGTTACAGAGATTTCCCCTTGCTTACTGCCACATTGCAATTAAAGCAGAGCTCCACCCAAAAGGGGAAGTTCTGCTTTAAGCCTTTGTACTCCGCTCCCCATTAAGGATTGGCACCTTTGGGGAGCGGGGGGGAGTGGGTACCCGAATTTGACTGGTACCTGCTTCCGCTGCGATCGCCTAGGCCAGTGGTGGGCAACCTTTTTTTTCAACTGAGCCAAATCTCGCCAAAACCACGATTGAAATTTATTTTGAGAGCCACATTTTTAAAACTGAAAATACATCCCCCATGTAGTAATTCATCCCCCATATAGTAATTCATCCCCCATAGTAATTCATCCCCCATATAGTAATTCATCCCCCATATAGTAATTCATCCCCCATAGTAATTAATCCCCCATATAGTAATTCATCCCCCATATAGTAATTCATCCCCCCTATAGTAATTCATTCCCCATATTGTGTCAATTCACTTACCTTTGCTCCGTGCGTTCCTCTCGCCGTGTTCCCGCGCCGTTCCGGTCTTCAGGGCGGACTGTGAGAGGAGAGGAGTTCGTCACGCTGCCCCGCCTACATCCTGACAGCCAATGTTTGCCGCGGGCCGGATTAAAAGGTCCGCCGGGCCGTAGTTTGCCCATTGCTGGGCTAGCTGCAGAGTCCTGACTTTTGGGGCGGCCGCCCAAGAGGAGGGACGGGAGCGGGCGCCCAGCACACAGAAGAGCCGCATTAAAGTGTGTAAAGAGCTGCATGTGGCTCGCGAGCCGGGGCTTGCCGACCACTGGCCTAGGCGAACAGATGCAGAAGTTGTCTTCCTCCCCTCTCTCCCCCTGTAGTCTTCTTTGACATGTGACATGTCCCAGAAGACTACGGGGCCATTCACAAAGTGCAGCGCTACTTGCGCATGCGCAATGGGCACCTGGCTGTGAAGCCACAGCGCCAGGGAGAGAAGACGGCCGGTGAACCCAGCGGTGGTGAGGACACCGCTGGACCGAGGGACAGGTAAGTGGCTGTATTTTAAAAATCAGCAGCTACAGTCTTTATAGCTGCTGACTTTTATTTTATTTTTTTTTTAGGTGGAACTCTGCTTTAAAGATAACATTTGTTACCAGTAAAGTAGGGGAAGTCTAGGTCCCCTCCTCAGTTTTTTAGAACTGTGTCACTCTATGGAGAGAATAAAGTATTCCAAAACCACACACCTTAGCAGCCTCAGCTCAATCCATCAGAAGCCATGCCCCCAACTTGTTTTGCTCAGCCCCTTGGTGACGCTTAGTGTAACTGGAATTAAAAAAAAGGCAGAGGTTCTAATTATTATACAGGCTAATCCTTCCTCTATCCAAAGCTTAAAAAAAAAGGTTTTGGTTATAAGTTAAATCCCCAATATTTATTTTTTTATTGGTCCCTGGATATCTGGGTACAAATTGAATATTGCCAGTGTTTACATATTCTCCTCATGCTCCAGCACTGTCCTCAACTTCTTTCTCCGTCCAGCGCCAAAGGTCCTCTTCTGGGCCAAATGAAACTCTCTCCTGTGAGCACAGCTCACGCAAGTTCAGGACTGGGCTCATGTTCCGTCCTGAAGAATGCCTGCCACTGCTGGAAGAAGCCTCCAGGGATGGATGATAGGACCAACAACTAGAAAGAAGGGTATGTATGGGGACTGGGTGGATCCTGGAGTTCCACTTTGAAGTGTGCATTTGTAGGCACTTGGAGCAAACTTTGATCATCCAAATATTACCCCAAACTCTTTATGTCAACCATAGACACCACTGGATTTTTGAATGCTGTTTCTTAGCCAGACGTTTTTAGACAAGGAACATCAACCACTATACGAGGGGCGTTCAAGTCAAAGCAGGACATTTAATTTTACAGGTATAAAAAGGGATGCTAGTAGTAGTAAGTGGCAGTGTGTCCTATTACTGATAGGTAGTGCACATGGCGCAGACCAGTCCAGAGACCGTTAATCAAGATGGCAGACAGCAGTGCTAGTGCGTGTATGGAACAGCGAGGGGTGATGAAGTTTCTTGTGAATGAAGGCATAAACCCCGCGAATATCTACAGAAGACTTCAAGCACAGTGCGGTGATGAGACGCTCAGCCGCTGTAAGACATTTAAAGGTTCAAAGATGGCCGTACGTCCATCCGTGGCGATCCCGGCCGTGGTGGTTCCCAGCCCACAGCAGTCATTCCTGAGAACATTTAGCGCGTAAAACGCCTGATCCTGGATAATCAATGCACAACCTGTCGTGAAATTGCACAAGAAACAAATCTTTCTGTGGGAGTGATGAACACAATATTGATGAAGCCAGCTGTCCTAGGATGGTTCAGGTGTACTTACAGATCCTTCTATGCCGAAGCTTTCCTGGTATTGGTTAAATGCTGGGATAAGTGTATAAATGTAGCAGGGGATTATGTTGAAAAATAAATGCAGTTTCCACTCCTTTAAAGTTTGTTCTTTTATTATATAAACTCAAAAGTCCCGGTTGGACTTGTGCGCCCCTCGTATTTATGTAGTGTTCAGCTGCTGCCACAAATATAATTCCTCCCATGTATTCTGCATTAGAAGACTGGCGGATAGAGTAAAACAAGTTCTTGACAGGCCTTTATAATAATATATTTCAGGTTGTACTGGTCCGTATTGTCTAATCACATTCTATTGTTGAAGAGTCATTTTACCTCTGCATGTAGGAATCTTGTTGATGGAAGGCAACGTAGGCACGCAGGGCCATAGATAAGGGGGTACCAGCAGTCCTCCTGTACATCGCCCAGGCCAGCACGGGGTCCCAGGCAGCTGGGTGAATGGGATGTGGGAAGGGAGGGTGATTGGCACTGCAGGGGGAAATATGTTTCCCCCTGCTGCTCAGGCCCCCATGTGTGCTGCCACAAGACATGGAGGCAGCAGTGGTAGCTGTTGGTTCCTGCTGCTGTCAATTATATCCCGTGAGGAAAGAGCAGGGGGCTGGACTGAGCTGTGCTGTGTTTATCAATAGATGCACACATCCCGGCTCAGAATCTGGCCTGCATGAGTGCCCCCATAGCAAGCATCTTGCTATGGAGACAGTAGGGAGGAGAAGCCAAGAGCGCCGGCAGGGGACCCCAGAAGAGGAGGATTGGGGCTGCTCTGTGAAAAAATCATTGCAGAGCAGGTAAGTATGACATGCTTATCGTTAAAAAAATATATACCTTACCAATCACTTTAAACTTTGTGACAGTACTTTAGGGAAGGGTCTTTTTTAGTTTCAGCATGAAAGGAGGCATTCAAATGGCCTGCAACCGTTATGCGCTCCTTTGATAATGAATTGAAATGTTGAAGGCAAGCCTTCAGGTCTTCTCAGCCGCCATCAGTACCTAACCTCCCAAAAATGTGCTTTTGACTGAATTTCTACATACATGCTTTAAAATCATGTGGACGGCCTTACTGCAAGAGTGGTGGGTTTTAAAGCCACAGAGGAGTATACAACTCATTATTATGTCCACGGTTTTTAAAATGGGACATCCATCAAGCTTTTGTAGATGCGATGGTCAGGTAGCCACAAATCTTTGCCTACGTAGTGTTTGTTAAAAGGATCCTATAATCTGAGCCTAGTGTACTTTGGAGAGAGAGAGATGGATGAAGGCCATGGAAAAGTAGTAGGCCCTCTGCTTTTCCTTACCCCCCCCCCCCTTTAGATTATTGTTTCTGCTTTCCTTGTCCCCCCTCCTTTCGATTTCAGTTGCTCCCAGTCCACAGTGTGAACAGGGACCCAATGTTGCATAGAAGATGTTTCTCTTTTCGTTTCTCTCAAATCCCCTCACTGCTTAAAAATGGAGCAGGTTAGATAAAGGGAGAGCAAGCTTCTGTGAACAAACCCTTACTAAGTATAACTAAAGCAAAACTTTTTCTTTGCTTTTCGTTTTTTTTTGTTTTGTTTTGGAGATGGATTTGAACCCCGTTCTTTATTTTTGCCTGCGGCCCTGTTATGGAGATTCACCCTCTTTTTTTGTCTTGTTTACCACTATCATCGAAAGTTAAAGAAAATCCCAAATTTTGAGTTGTCCCCAGAAAAGTAACAGAGGGGAAAACATCCAATGGAAACCTGGGGGTCCCCAAGGATTTCCTCTAACTTCCTGTTTTGGTTATGAGACCGGGTTTTGGAGATGGATTTGAACCCCCGTTCTTTATTGCTGTCTGTGTCCCTGTTACAGAGATTCACCCTTTTTGTCTTGCTTACCACCATCATCGAAAGTTAAAGAAAATCCCAAATTTTGAGTTGTCCACGGAAAAGTAATAGAGAGGAAAACAGCCAATGGAGACCTGGGGGTCCTGAGGATTTCCCTTCATTTGAAGGGATTTCCTCTAACTTTCCGTTTTGGTTATGGGACCGGGTTTTGTAGATGGATTTGAACCCCCATTCTTTACTGCCGCCTGTGTCCCTGTTACGGAGATTCACCCTTTTTGTCTTGCTTACCACTATCATCGAAAGTTAAAGAAAATCCCAAATTTTGAGTTGACCCCAGAAAAGTAAGAGGGGAAAACATCCAATGGAAACCTGGGGGTCCCCAAGGATTTCCCTTCATTTGAAGGGATTTCCTCTAACGTCTTGTTTTGGGTATGAAACAGGATGTGAAGGTAAAGCCTCCCCAATGGCACACAGATGGCAAAAAAAAGTCTGACTGGGGTTATAATCTTTCTTTTACTCTATGCAAAATGAAAAAAAAATAAAATTTTGCCTTTAGTTCAATTTTAAGCATCATATACAACTTTCAGTTCTGCTGTGCTGGGGGTGAAAGTGTCTCTAGTTGCCTGATGGATTTTCCATAAAAGTATAAAGAAGTGAAAAGAATACAACTATGCTCTGGATGTCCGCTAGACAGGAAATGAGGAGAAATTTCCCCTCTGGACGAAAAAAAATGATGATCCAAACCTTTAGCAAAAGTCTTCCACTTTGGTCCTTCAAGATTTCTCCATAAGTTCCCAACTCTTCTTACCTACCGATACAAAAAGAGCACTAGGTGGTCATACAATGTCTAAGAAAAAGAGAGGAAGGCGCCTCTAAGTGCAGCATTGACAATTTATTCAGTAAAAAATGGACAATTTGCACTTACAAGATAAATGGTTAAAAAGACTCATCGTGTGGTAAGTAGATCCAGGTGGGATCTTCAGAGGTCTGAAGAAGGAGCCTATTGAGCATGCTCCGAAATGCATTACCGCCCCCTTCACCTGCTACATCTGACTCTGCTCTCCAAGCTTCATTTTTTATGCACAGGCACATCCTGGGCTCTACTTCCTGATCCTATAGGCATAGTTTGCTGCTGGACGGCTGGATGTCCCACCTGGATCTAATTACCACACGATGAGTCTTTTTAACCATTTATCTTGTAAGTGCAAGTTTTCCATTGTTTACTGAATAAATTGTTAATACTGCACTTCAAGGCGCCTTCCTCTCTTTTTCTTGTTACTGCATTAGAGCCTTGCTTCCACTCTAAGAAGAGCTGCCTCAGTGTTACTGCTCCCATCCATCCATCCATCCCTGATATCCATCTGGCACCTTTATCTTACAGCTACAGAGGTTGGGCTCCAACAAGCACGCCCTATATAATATACATTTTCTGGTCGTGCAATGTCTGCAAAAGGTAGACCAATATCATATCCTGGGTTCTAAAAGAAACATAAAAATAAAAAACAGCGTAAAAAAAATATAAAGAAATCAAAAAACGTAAAAATTATTAAATAATATATTTAATAATGTCCAAATAAAAGTGCACAAACAATAGTTCCAATCCAAAAAATGAAGATATCTTAAATCCAATGTGCTCCAAAGAAATGAAAAAAAGTTTTGTGAATACGGTACTTTTTTTTTTTCATTTCTTTGGAGCACATTGGATTTAAGATATCTTCATTTTTTGGATTGGAACTATTGTTTGTGCACTTTTATTTGGACATTATTTCATATATTATTTAATAATTTTTATTTAAGTTTTTTTATTTATATTTATATTTTTTTTTTTTGTGCTGTGTTTTTTATTTTTATGTATTTTATTTGGTGATTTATCAACAAAGAGTAGCAGCATTGGTTTAAGAGTTTAATTTTTTTTTTGGCGCAGGCTTTTATTTTTTATATGATATTTTATTAATATCCTGGGTTCTGATAAATTACTGCTGAAATTGTCAGAGGGTTTATGGCAGTAATAGGTGATTCAATTCACTGGTATTGTCTGTGCAAGATGAAAAAAAAATCCCTTTTGGTTGGACATTAATTTGGTCATAAACGGTAGTGAGAAAAATGAGTAGAAGAGCACAGGACATGGGTATTTGGTATGCAATACTTTACAAACCTGCTAGTTTTTATTTCTCTAGCCCTGCAGTCTAGAGCTTCAAGCTCCAGTATACTTTGTACAATCCTAAAACATACCGTATTTTTCGCTCCATAAGACGCACTTTTTCCCCCCCAAAAAAGGGGGGAAAATATCAGTGCGTCTTATGGAGCGAATATGGAGCAGCCGGTCCGGTATTTCCAGCGCCGCCGTGTCAGAATACCGGGCCGGCCGCTCAGCTCTGCAGCGGGACCTTATGGAGATGACTGCTGACCTTTGGGGAGGGGAGCGGGTACCTGAATTTGACAGGTACCCGCTCTTACTTCCGCGGAGTTGTTCTTTGACCTTACCTGTTCCTCTATCCAGCGGCGCGCTGTCTTCCCGGCTTCTGTAGTGTGGGCTTGACAGCCGGGTGCCAAGTGCGCATGCGCAAGAAGCAGTGCTTTTTGTGAATGGTAAGGCGGTACCTGGGACACATGACAGATCCCAGAAGCCACCGGACCAATCACAAAGCGCAAGTGCTTCTCGCTCATGCGCACTGTGCACCCGGCCGTCATGCCGAGCGCCGACACTACAGAAGCCGGGAAGACAGCGCGCCGCTGGATAGAGGAACAGGTAAGATCAAAGAACAACTCCGCGGAAGTAAGAGCGGGTACCTGTCAAATTCAGGTACCTACTCCCCCCCCTCCCCAAAGGTCAGCAGTCATCTCCTGTACTGTGTCCGCAGTCTCTGGTCATCCCTGTACTGTGTCCGCAGTCTCTGGTCATCCCCTGTACTATGTCTGCAGTCTCTGGTCATCCCTGTGCTGTCCGCAGTCTCTGGTCATCCCTGTACTGTCCACAGTCTCTGGTCATCTCCTGTATTATGTCTGCAGTCCATTAGTTCAGAATTTGTTTTTTTCCTGTTTTCTGCCTCTAAAACCTAGGTGCGTCTTATGGAGCGAAAAATACGGTAGTTACTTTTTCTTTAGAAAACGTGATTAGAATGTTTTTAGGAAACCGTGTTCTCCCTAAACGGAATGCCTTTATACCTTTTTTTTTTTTTTTTTTTTTTTTTCCAAACGTGTTACTTTATTTTTTCATGTTTAGAACTTTTTGTCATATATTAATAATGTAATGTAGCATTCTGGTAGTTTATAATAAATGTTTGGTTATGAAAGTTTGATTTGCTGGTTTACTTTACAGAGGTTCCTTATTTCAGAACATTTTTTTTTTGTTACATTTTAATTGTCACAAGGATTGTGAAAAAAAAAAGTATTGTTGCAAGACAATATTCATAAAAAGAAAGCCTTGTTTGTCCTTAAAGTGGTTCTGAAGGCCTATGGTTTTTGTACCTTCGTGCATTGTATGAAAGTAAAAAACCTTTAGTGTGCAGCGCCCCCCTCCCCCCACCTCCATAACTCACCTGAGCCCAATCTCAATCCAGCAATGTGCACAGGGGACTCGGCTTTCCCGGGTTTGTCCCTCCTCATTGGCTGAGACACAGCAGCTGGAGTCGTTGTCTCCCACTGCTGTCAATCACAATCTGTGAGGAGGGAGTGGAAGGTGGGCCCGAGTCCCGCTCTGCTGTGTCTTATGGATGCATGGAGTGGGATGCGGAGACAAGCACTTACAAGTGTCCCCATAGCAAGCGGCTTGCTATGGGGGCACTGCTCAGGGGGGAGTAACCAGAATCGCCAGCAGGGGACCCGAGAAGAGGAGTATCATGACTGCTCTGTGCAAAACCACTGCACAGTGGGTAAGTATACACGTTATTTAATTACAAAAAACAAAACAAAAACGAGGCTTTAGTACAGCCTTTTTCAACATTGTTACCCTAGAGTAGGGGTGTCAAACTGGCAGCCCTCCAGCTGTTGCAAAACTACAGGTTATTATTATACAGGATTTATATAGCGCCAACAGTTTGTTCAGCACTTTACAATGTAAAGGGAGACAATACAGCAACAATACAGTGCAATACAAGAGGGATAGGAGGGCCCTGATCCTGGGAGCTTACAATCTAAGAGGGAGGGGCTAGTGGTACAAAAGGTAGTAACTGTGGGGGGTGGACTTGTAGGAGGAGTAGAAGATTCCATTATTAGCTGAGGGCAGGATAGGCTTCCCTGAAGAGGGAGGTTTTCAGAGATCGCCTAAAAGTGAGCAGAGTAGGCGTTAGTCTGATAAATTGGGGTAGAGAGTTCCAGAGGATGGGGGAGGCTCTGGAGAAGTCCTGGAGACAATCATGGGAGGACGAGACAAGGGAGCTAGAGAGCAGGAGGTCGTGGGAGGAGAGAAGAGGACGGTTTGGGTGATATTTGGAGACAAGATCGGTGATGTAATTTGGGGCAGAGTTATAAATGGCTTTATATTTTACAAGTCCCATCATGCCTCTACTTTTGGGAGTCATGCTTGTAACTGTCAGTCTTGCAATGCCTCATGGGACTTGTAGTTTGCCAACAGCTGGAGGTCCGCCAATTTGACACCTGTCCTTCGAGGAACCCTTGAAATAATTTTCAGGTGTCAGAGAATCCTTGCTAAACCAATTAATTGGTGGTCAGAGGTACAAATGGTGGCCAGTGGAAAGAATGTCCCCCTTACATTGGTGATCAGAATACCACCTTTAAAAACCGCTAAAAAGATTATTGGGCTTATGCAGCCGGCTATGCCAGGTGCACAGTGGGCACTCGGCTGTGAAGCCGCAAGCTGTCACAGCCGGGCTCCGGCACTGAAGCCGGCACTAGGGACACGGGATAACCGGAGCACCCAGCTGCGTTGAGGAAACCTCTGGATCATGACACAGGCAAGTGTCTGTTTTTTAGGTCAACTGCTACAGTTTTTTTGTAGCTGCTGACTTTTTTTTTTTATTTTAACTTGAGCTCTGCTTTAAGAAATAACAAAATTATCGCTGAATAAACAGGTCCATGGCAGAATTTTCTGTAAAAAATGGCTCTGGTCCATAGGGGGCGTACAGGTTTGAGAGCTGAAGTGGTCAAGGTGTGGGGCCACCCTGTCCTTAACCATTAGCCGCCCGACCTATGGCCAAATGGCGTCCGCAAAAATGCATTACCTTTCCGGGAGGCCGCCATATGGCGTCCTCCCGCACATGCGCAGTGCGCGCGCTTGCAGAGCCGCGCAGCGGCACGATCTGTCACCGGCCGTGTACCTCGGACACGGCCGATGACAGATCTGAGTACCGGCCCCCGTTGCCGGTACCATGTGACCTGCTGTGACCAATCACAGCAGGTCACATGACAGTTGTATACAATGGATGGCTTCATTCATGCCATCCATTGTATACTAGTGTCTAGCTGTGAATGGTCACAGCTAATCACATGCACATGTCATGTGATTAGCTGTGGCAAAATCACAGCTAAGCACAAAAAAAAAAAACCCTGAATGAATCGATGTCATTCAGGTAAATGCTTGCTTTTAGCAAAGTAATTCTTTGCTATAAGCAAATTGTGTAAAAAAAAAAAAAATACTGATCACTTCCCCAAAGTAGTACAATGTTACTATGGTAACAATGTACTACTTTGGACATAGTGAAATATGAAAAAAAAATCTTAAGAAAAAGAAAAAAATTTAATAAAAAATGTAAAATAAAAAGAAATTTAAAAAAATGTTTTGTTTTTTTTTTCACACTGTCACCAGTCAGTGTCCCTGATCACCGCCATGCCAGTTATATGATGACGCTGTACTGCACTGGTGACAGTATGTAAAAAACAAATTGTGAAAAATTTTTCATTTTTCAAAAAATTATGACAAAAAAAATACAACTTCAAAAAACTCGCCATGCCTCTTATGAAGTACGTCGGACTGTCTACTCTGCAAAAAGGGGTCATTTGGGGGATATCTGTACTGTTCTGACATTTGGGGGATATCTGTACTGTCCTGACATTTGGGGGGTATCTGTACTGTTCTGACATTCTTGGACCTCAAGAAATTAGATTGGCTGTCAGTGCTTCAGGATTGATCAATATTCAGATCTATACCATAGTTTGTGAACTCTATAACTTTCCTACAAACTAAATAATACATCCTAATTTGGGTTATTTTCACCAAAGACATGTAGCAGAATACATCTCGGCCTAAATTTATGAAGAACAATTATTTATTTGCAAACTTTTATAACAGAAACAAAGAAAAACGTGGTTTTTTTTCAACATTTTCGGTCTTTTATGTTAATTTAGCATAAAATAAAAACCCCGGCGGTGATTAAATACCACCAAAAGAATGCTCTAGTTGTGCGAAGAAAATGATAAAATTTTAGTTTGGGTACAATGTTGTATGACCGCGCAATTGTCATTCAAATTGTGAGAGCGCTGAAACCTGAAAAATGGCCTGGGCAGGAAGGGGGAAAATTGCCCGGTATTGAAATGGTTAATAACAGATCACTCATTCAGCTGTCAATAGGGTTCCCCTGCTGACAACTGAAATGTAACAAAAGACTTGCCAGCAAGTATTGGTAATGAGTACCAATAAAGTATCAGTACTCGCTGTAAAAAAAAAAAAAAAAAACTGGTATTGTTACATCCCTAGTGCGCTTCTGCCATCAATTACACCAGCTGTGCTCTCACCTGGAAATTTTGACCTCATAACTAAGTTTGGTCAAAAATAACTTGCGTCCTCTAGGTGGACATAAAGGGATGGTGTATCCTTTAACGAAATCCTCCTTCCGTGCTGGTTAACCTCCTTCTTATAAAGCATATCAAGACAGTGCTCTTCACAAAAATATCTCTTATAATACAAAAGTGCTGAAAAACAACTATAAAAAAAGAGTGGGAAAGTGTCCAAAACTACAATGTGTGGAATACTATTCAAAAAATAGCATATTAATAATCAATATATCTTGGAGTGATTATCATCAACAAAAATATCAAAAAAATATTAATAACAAAGGTGTGGGAAAGTGTTCAAAAGAAAATAATACGTTTGTGAAACAATTCGTGAACCAAACGTAAAACCGATGGAGAGAAATGTATTAAACCCAACCATGGCAAAACAACCAAGGCACTCTACCCAAAGTATCGGTACCAGGGGCGGACTGACAACTCATGGGGCCCCCGGGCAATAGGGAATCATGGGGCCCCTGTATCCTTGCCCAAACTCAAAAAAGCCTATGAAAAGGTACCAAGAGCATCTCATGGGGCCCCCTACTGACCCCGGGCCCTTGAGCAGTGCCCGAGTTTTCAAATGGTCAGTCCGCCCCTGATCGGTACTTGCTGTAAAAAAGAAAAACTGGTGTTGTTACATCCCTAGTGGTACTGTACGTCACCATGCTTTTGACATACGCATACACACACGTGTATTAGCAAAATATGTGGGGGGTGCCATTAGGAATTCAGAACTGATGGCACTGCTGTGTGTTTGGAAAAGGGCTGCACTTTCGGGAAAGTGCGTGATTCTGCGTACATTCCCACGATGCCCAGTTGTGAACGAAGCCTCAGTGTGCAGCTTTTGTCAGTGAACGCTGGATCAAAATTTTTTTTTTTTTTTTGTTTTAACTGCTAGAACAGGGATCTCCAAACTTTCTGAACAAGGCCAGTTTACAGGGCTTCAAATTTTAGGGGGGCCGGGCTGTGACCAGTGGGAGTGGAAAATGCCAAAGAAATAGAACCCCATTGTTGGTGTCAGTGGAAGACAAGGTTCCCCAGCATTGTTGTCAGTTAGCCACTTGCCTACTGGGCAATTTTACCCTCCTTATAAATATGCTAATTAATAAATATTACATAATAACAATCAAGAAAGAACACAATGCTAACGTTACTATGCAGCTAGGTAGAAAGATTTCCAAGCGGGCGTTGGTGGTATAGTGGTGAGCATAGCTGCCTTCCAAGCAGTTGACCCGGGTTCGATTCCCGGCCAACGCAGCTCCTTTTTTTTTTTTCCCCCTCTCTCCAAATTATATATGAATGATCACATTTATGTAATTTGTGTTCTGTTTTTTTTTATTAGGATTAATACATAATCTTATGACAAATAACAACTTCTGTAAGGAAAACAACTACTAAAACAATGTTATAAAAAAAATCTAATATATATATATTACTATATATAGACGTTCTCCGTCTCCCCGTCCTCAAACACCTCCCCCCCCCCCCCCCAACGTCAAACCATCACCAGCCGTAAGCTCCGCAACCTGAACCCAGCCCCTCTCCACTCTGCAGCTGACCGTCTGTACGACAGTATCCTTCCCCTGTCCTGTCCTGACCTGGCCACTACTGCGTATAACAACTCGCTGTCAGCTGCCTTATGCAGGCCATAGATGGGTCGAAAATCAGCCGAGTTTTCGGCCGAAAATAAAATCGTCCGATTTTCGGATCGTTAGTGGGCTAATTGTTCGGCCGTTTTTCGTTATTTTGGCAGATTTTTTTTATCAGTAAAGTTGGAAAAAAATCGGCCGATTTTCGCGGCAATGATGGGCAATTCGGCCGATTTTTTTACCGATAAAAAAATCTGCGCATGAGCAGTGACCTGCAAGAGGAAGACAAAAAGAAGAAAAAGAAGAAGAGGATGAAGAAGAAGAGGATGAAGAGGAAGAAGAAGAGGATGAAGAAGAAGAAGAGAATGAAGAAGAAGAGGATGAAGAAGAAGAGGATGAAGAAGAAGCAGAAGAGGAAGAGGAGGATGAAGAAGAAGAAGAAGAGGATGATGAAGAGGATGAAGAAGAAGAAGAAGAGGATGAAGAAGAAGAGGAAATAGAAGAAGAGGATGAGGATGAAGAAGAGGATGAAGAAGAAGAAGAGGAGGAAGAAGAAGAAGAAGAAGAGGATGAAGAAGAAGAAGAGGATGAAGAAGAAGAAGAAGAGGAAGAAAAAGAGGATGAAGAAGATGAAGAAAAAGAGGATGAAGAAGAAGAGGATGAAAAAGAAGAAGAAGAGGATGAAGAAGAAGAAGCAGAAGAGGATGAAGAAGAAGAAGCAGAGGATGAAGAAGAAGAGGATAAAGAAGAGGATGAAGAAGAGGAAGAAGAAGAAGAAGAGGATGAAGAAGAAGAGGAAAAAGAAGAAGAGGATGAAGAAGAAGAAGAGGAGGAAGAAGAGGAGGAAAAAGAAGGAGAAGAGGATGAAGAAGAAGAGGAAAAAGAAGAAGAGGATGAGGATGAAGAAGAAGAAGAAGAAGAAGAGGATGAAGAAGAAGAAGAAGAGGAGGAAGAAGACGAAGAGGATGAAGAAGAAGAGGAAAAAGAAGAAGAAGAGGAGGAAGAAGAAGAAGAAAAAGAGGATGAAGAAGAAGAAGAGGATGATGAAGAAGCAGAAGAGGACGAAGAAGCAGAAGAGGATGAAGAAGCAGAAGAGGATGAAGAAGCAGAAGAGGATGAAGAAGAAGAAGAGGATGAAGAAGAAGAAGAGGATGAAGAAGAAGATGAGGATGAAGAAGAAGAAGACGAGGATGAAGAAGAAGAAAAGGATGAAGAAGAAGAGGATGAAGAAGTAGAAGAAGAAGAGGATGAAGAAGAAGAAGAGGATGAAGAAGAAGAAGAGGATGAAGAGGATGATGAAGAAGAAGAGGATGAAGAAGAGGAAGAAGTAGAAGAAGAGGATGAAAAAGAGGAGGAATTCTCAAAAAGTGTTTCTGCAGAGAGCTCCACTATTTCTTTGACAGCTCCTTGACATTTATAGCGGTTGCAACATTGTATCTATTTGTTTCCGAATAAAAACATCTGTATCCTAAATGGATACAAATAGATACATTGTTGCAACCGCTATAAATGTCAAGGAACTGTCAAGGAAATAGCGGAGCTCTCTGCAGGGACACTTTTTGCCGGCTGTAGACAGGATGAAAATCGGCCAATTTTTTTTACCGTTGCTGGTAACATCGGCCGCTTGAACGACCGATTTTTCGTTTTTTAAAAGAAAAATCGGCCGATTTTCGACCCATCTATGGCCTGCATAAGACTCCTTAGCACCCCTAACCACACATAGCATTAGACCCCGACCGCTCCAACCCTGGCAGAACGATCACACCTAAAATCTTACACCTCCTCCCATCACGCCGCCAAACAAGCCTACTTCGTAACCCTCATCAATATCCTTTCCACCTGTTCTTGCTGGCTCTTCTCCACTTTCAACTCCCTACTCTCTCCCCTCCCACCCCCACCCAGTACCTCACTCACCGCCCACGAGATCGCCAACCACTTCCAAAACAAGATCGACGCAATCCGTAAGGACATCACCAATGCTCAACCTACCTCCCCACCTAGCCTCCCTCCCACGATAACCCCCTCAACTCTCCCCTCCCCTGACCTCGCAACCGCCCTGCCCCCCACCACACCCAACATCCCGCACACTATAACCTCCCCAACACTCCGCTCCTTCAGCCTTGCTACCACTGAGGAGGTCACCAAGGTCTTCTCAGAAGCCCGCCTCACCACCTGCCCCCTTGACCCTGTCCCCACACAACTCCTCCGGTCACCCTCCTCCTCCATCCTACGCTCCCTCACCCACATCTTCAATCTCTCCCTCTCTACTGGCGTATTCCCCTCCCCCCTAAAGCACGTGCACATCACTCCAATACTTAAAAAACCCTCCCTGGACCCCACCGACCTGAACAACCTTAAACTCATCTCCCTGCTGCCATTCTCATCCAAACTCCTTGAGCGCTTAGTCTACAATCGCCGGAGCTCCCACCTCACTGACAACAACCTCCTCGATCCACTACAGTCTGGCTTTCGTCCCCTACACTCCACCAAAACCGCCCTACTCAAACTCTCCAACGACCTGCTAACCGCCAAAGCTAATGGCCACTACTCAGTCCTCCTACTCCTCGACCTCTCCGCGGCCTTCGACACAGTTGACCACCCCCTCCTCCTTAATAAACTACACTCCCTCGGCATCAGAGACTCCGCTCTCTCCTGGCTCTCTTCCTATCTATCCCAATGCTCCTTCAGCGTCACCTATAATGCTACCACCTCCCCCTCTCTGTTAGGGTCCCCCAAGGCTCTGTCCTCGGGCCCCTTCTCTTCTCCATCTACACCTCCTCCCATGGCCAACTGATACACTCCCATGGCTTCAACTACCACCTCTACGCCGATGACATGCAAATCTACCTCTCCACCCCTCGCCTCACCCCTTCAGACTCCGCCCAAATCACCCGCCTACTGAACGACATATCAGACTAGATGTCACTCCACTTCCTCAAATTAAACCTTTCCAAACCCGAGCTCCTAATTTTCCCCCCAGCCCGCGCCCCCCCCCTCTCCATCACGACCAACAATGCCACCATCAGCCCCACCCCGCAAGCCAGAGTACTAGGTGTCGCTCTAGACTCAAATCTGTCCTTCTAGCCCCATGTCCAATCGCTGGCAAACTCATGCAGGTTCCACCTCCGCAACATCGCCAAAATACGTTCGTTCCTAACCTCAGACACTACTAAACTACTTGTTCACTCCCTTATTATCTCACGTCTGGACTACTGCAACTCCCTCTTCACCGGCCTACCTCATCACAGACTATCCCCGCTTCAGTCTATCCTGAACTCAGTGGCCAGACTCATCCACCTTACCAACCACTCCGCATCTGCCACCCCCCTCTGTCATTCCCTCCACTGGTTTCCAATTGCTCAACGGATCAAATTCAAACTACTAACACAGACATACAAAGCCATTCATAATGCTGCCCCAAACTACCTCACCGACCTGATACCCAAATACCACCCAACCCGTAATCTTCGCTCCTCACAAGACCTCCTACTCTCTAGCTCCCTGGTCTTCACCTTCCAAGCCCGACTGCAGGACTTCTCCAGGACTTCCCCCATCCTCTGGAACTCTCTACCCCAATCCATCAGACTGTCACCTACCCTCCTCACCTTTAGGCGTACCCTGAAAACCCATCTCTTCAGGGAAGCCTACCCCACCCTCACCTAACAGCCGATCTCCTCCACTCCTCCCACCACTCCATCCCCCACAGCCATTTCCTCCTGTACCTCTATCCCCTCCCTCCTAGATTGTAAACTCGAAAGAGCAGGGCCCTCGATCCCCTCGTGTATTGTATTGTTACTGTATTGTCTCATGTACTGTCCTCCACTATAACGTACAGCGCTGACAAACGTTTTGGCGCTATATAAACACTGTATAATAATAAAATATATATATATATTTTATTTTTTTTTCACATTGTTTTAGTACTTGTATTCCTTATAGATGGTGCCATTAGCAACAGATCCAAAGTATGTGAGTATATAAATATTGTGAGAAGTCGGAAATGCTTCATTCATATTCTGCTTTGCACATTACCAATAGTTCTGAAATTCTTTCTAAAAATGTGAGGTCATTATAATTTCTCATTAAGAATGAAACAGGATTTTGAATGTAAAAAGTAAGTTTTCAATAAAATTTAAAAACTTTGTTCCCTGACCGGGAATCGAACCCGGGCCGCGGCGGTGAGAGCGCCGAATCCTAACCACTAGACCACCAGGGATCCTTAGATGCAGGGCTGTATCTCAGAGCTATTGTACAGCAACACTGCGGTTCTGAGGCTTTTATTTCCAGCTTGTAAATCAGTTCTCTCCTGTCCAAGTTTTTATGCAGCATAAGCAATGTGATGAACCCTTGAAAAAAAAAAATATATATATATATTTTTTTTCATTATTAAAATTGTTTATTAGTAGAGATGAGCGAATCGAACTAGGCGAACCGGAATTCGAGTCGAATTTCAGGAAATATTCGATTCGCGTCGAATCCGAAATTTTGCCTACTTCGGGTGCGCGAATTGAATATTTCCAGATCAGCCGGCAAAAGTGTCCCTGCAGTGAGCTCCGCTATTTCTGACAGTTCTCTGACAGAAGGAACACATGTAAAGCGGTTGAAACATTGTATCCATTTAGGATACAGATGTTTCAACCGCTGTACATGTGAAGAAGCTGTCAGAGAACTGTCAGAAATAGAGGAACTCTGCACATACACTTTTTGCCGGTTTGGAATTCTTATTTTCATCCTACTTCTTCTTCTTCTTCTACTTCTTCATCCTCATCCTCATCCTCAGAAGAAGAAGAAGAGGATGAGGATGAAGAAGAAGAAGAAGAAGTAGGATGAAAATAAGAATAATTCCAAGCCGGCAAAAAGTGTATCTGCAGCGCTCCTCTAAGTGTATCTGCAGAATGTCATTTATGGAAAAAAATAGATACAATCTTTCAACCGCTGTATGGAGTGAATGTCCCAGAACTGTCATAAATAGTCTATTTCTGACAGTTCTATGACATTCCCTCCATACAGCGGTTGAAACCGCTGTATGGAGTGAATGTCCCAGAACTGTCAGAAATAGACAGAAACTGTCACAGAACTATCCTTCTTCTCATCCTTCTCCTTCTTCTCATCCTTCTTCTCATCCTTCTTCTCATCCTTCTCCTTCTTCTCATCCTTCTCCTTCTTCTCATCCTTCTCCTTCTTCTCATCCTTCTCCTTCTTCTCATCCTTCTTCTCATCCTTCTCCTTCTTCTCATCCTTCTCCTTCTCCTTCTTCTCATCCTTCTCCTTCTCCTTCTTCTCATCCTTCTCCTTCTCCTTCTCCTTCCTCATCTCCAAGGGCATTTAAATTAAAGGTACAGTGTTCTGCACTAATTTAAAGGCTCTCTGAAGCCTAGAAACCCTTTTTATAAGTCATCTTCGTAGCGGAGAAATTCGCATCGAATCGAATTTCATACTGGAATTCGCCGAATCAGCCGAATCAAATTTTTCAATTCTTCGCTCATCTCTATTTATTAGTATGTATTTTTTTGTGTATTAGCTTTTGAACCACTTGCCAACCAATCTTCACCTATCACAGCAGGCTCATACTAACATACTAATACGTGTAGATGGGTTTGTGCTCATACTCATTACTCAAGGGGAAGTGCATGCAAGCTCATGCGCAGGCACACGCCACGTGCACACATGGGCGCAGTCACAGATTCTGATGCCCGGCGGCTTATTTAAATCAGAGTTCTGTGTAGTATCTTCTTTGGATGCTCTTCAGCTTTACCTTTGGACTTTGTTCCTGAAAGCCTGCCTGATCCTATTATTGACCCGGCTCTGTCTGATTCCCCACCATGCATCAAAGTTGCATTGCAAAGTCGCCCACCTTTATGGCAAATGTTGCTACAATAGATTCACGCTCTCCTTCAGATGGGCGCCATTACCTGAATTCTAGATAAAGAAAATCCTTTGATTTCTACTCTTCTTTGTTCCTTGTAATGGACAAAAAAAGAGACTTGCATTCGGCAACCTCAAAATCCTTTTCGACCTCAAAACATTTGACAAACTCATTTACATTCAGTCACTCCAGATGTCATCACTGTAGTCTTGTCATTTCTTTGCCTACATATTGTCATGCTTGCACTGTTTAGATCAGCCTTTCTTAACCAGGGTGCCCAGGCACCCTGGTCTGCCTTCACACTTCTTCAGGGATACCTTAAGGCTTCTTCAGGGGTGCCTTCAGGCTTCTTCAGGGTTGCCTTGGCAAAATTCTAAAAAATTGTATACAAGCCAGCAGGTGGATGAATCCTGCCTTTTAGTACACAAAGCCCAAGGTTTTCATTATGCACTTTTATGACCTTCTAGCTGCCAGCATCCTAACAACCAATGACATCACCAGTTGATAAGGAGGACAAGGGGTGCATGCACATCATCCTTGGTTGCCCCTCTCTGTCAGCTAGGTTTTTACATTTTAGATTGGGGGGGGGGGGGGGGCTGAGATTGTGCAGAATTTTAAAGGGTGCCTTGAGATTATCCATAATTTTCAAGGGTGCCTTTACTGAAAAAAAGTTTGGGAAACACTGGTTTAGATTACAATATTAGTATTGATAAAAAAAAAATTGTGTATATATATAAAATGTCATTCAGTGTAGCTTAGGGTGTGGTTGCCATCATCCCTATTTCCATAATAGAGAGAGTTACACCTTACATTTTTGGGGATTTTTAAATCAACCTTGGAATATTAACAGAGAGACAAATTGTTTAAAAAAATAAACATTTTATTTAAACAAATGTATTTTATCTGACAAATTAATACATATCAAATAAGCAATGCATATTGGTCAATATAAAATACAACAATTTTTTGACAGCTCATTCACTTTGCAACATTGTAGTTATTGCAATATGTATCCAGTGGTATCCCCCAAAGCTGATTTCCATCTTGAAACCTCAAAATTTTTGACTGCAGATACATTCACTCTGGGATCCAATGCGTTTCGGATACATTACTATAAATTGTTCCTCCGGGAAAGGATACCACTATAACAATAATTGTTGTCAGCAATTAGTTCTTAATACATATCTTTGTGGTTAAGTAATGATAAATCAACCATATAGGATACATGACTTACATGGGCACCAAAAATAGTCAAAAGAAGATGCTTTACTGTGTTTAGAAGGTGAGTCTCCCCCATAACTGAGGTCATCATTTGACGTGCAAGGACCACGGGTGCCACATCACAAACACTGGCATGACAGAATGTATATAGTTACATAGTTAGCCTGGCTGAAAAAAGACAAAAGTCCATCCACTTCAACCATTAAAAAAAGAAAGTTATAATCCTACACCCACAGTTGATCCAGAGCAGGGGCGGACTGACCATTTGGAAACTCGGGCACTGCCCGAGGGCCCGGGGTCAGTAGGGGGCCCCATGAGATGCCCCTGGTACCTTTTTCATAGGCTTTTTTGAGTTTGGGCAAGGACACAGGGGCCCCATGACCCCCTATTGCCCGGGGGCCCCATGAGTTGTCAGTCCACCCCTGATCCAGAGGAAGGCAAAAAAAACAGCAAAACACGATCCAATTTGCTCCTGCAGGGGAAAAAATTCCTTCCTTATCTCCCGAGAGGCAATCGGATATTCCCTGGATTAACTTTACCTATAAATGTTAGTATCCAGTTATATTCTGTGTATCCAAGAAAGAATCCAGGACTTTTTTAAAGCAATCCACTCAGCTGGCCAGAACCAACTCTTATGGGAGCCTATTCCACATTCTCACAGCTCTCACTGTGAAGAAACCTTTCCGTATTTGGAGATTAAGTTTCTTTTACTCCAGACGTAAAGAGTGCCCCATATAAATAAATGTAATGCTGTGTATGATAATATCTTAAAAGTACAACAAAACATCAAATATATATGAGTTTATATGCCTACGTGTCCTCTTATCCAATATTGATGAGGATTATGAAGATCCTAGTAATATGTATCCTCTTAATGAACACATGAACTAAAGGGGATACCTAGGAAAGTTCTATATTTCCCCATAGTTGATATTATACTATTTTATTGCTTTAAAAAAGTCCTGGATTGTTTCTTGGATACACAGATTATAACTGGATATAATATTTATAGGTAAAGTTGATCCAGGGAATATCCGATTGTCTCTCGGGGATCAGGTAGAAATTTTTTTCCCTGCAAGAGCAAATTGGGTCATGCTTTGCAGTTTTTTTTCCTTCCTCTGGATCAACTGTGGGTATAGGATTATACATTTTTTTTTTTAATGGTTGAACTGTCTTTTTTTTTTGTCTTTTTTCAGCCAGACTAACTATGTAATAAAGGCAAAAAAAGGCTAAATGTATGAGCTATATAATTTAAAAATTCTTTTGAAATAGGTGACATCTTTTATAACTCGCCATCAACTGCATAGTGATGTAATAGTGTGCAAATTGAATATTAGAAGCTTTGTCTTGTTGTTCAGACCACAACCCACCAAGGGGTCGGCGCCAGGCACAATATATGTGGTTTCTCCCAGGATCAAACTAGATGCTAAAAGCTTTATCTGATAATACCTATTGTGACCTTTTATAGGTTCCAAAGTGGATGTAATCTATGTATTTCCTCCCATGTGCGGGTCATATCTGCTGGAGAGGAAGATGGCGCCCATCGTGTGGTCCCCGGCGTTCATCTCAACTGTGTGAGAGCGTCATGCGCATTGACGTCACGTCCGGCCCCCGGAATGACTCATTCAAAAGTCTCCAAAAATGTAAGGTGTAACTCTCTCTACAATGTTGTATGTTTTATTAATTCATTGATTAAATGACAGTATTAGGTTAGTTTATATGTTAATGTTAGGTTCTTCATATAATGGAAAGTTTGCTCTCTGGAATGACATTGCAGAAATATGTTATTAAAACAAGTTGTTCTCTCATTGTAATCTTCTCTTGTTGTGCAATGTGTGGAGACAATCTCTACATTCTGGGCAATGACCAAGCTGATCAGGTGCTCCAAAATAACAGAAATCAATATCTCTTGTTCTTGTTAACCCCCCTGGCGGTATTCCCGAGTGTAGCTCGGGGTAAAGTTTCAGTACCACAAGCGGAAACCCCGAGCTACACTCGGGAATACACTGCAGCGTTGCTCCGGGATCCCTCGATCACTTACCTTGTCCTGCGCTCCTGTGATGTCCCTCCTACAGTGTGCCTGGCAATGTAATCCGGCCGATGCCGACATCTGTCATCTGGGTTCCGTCCCCTGCGACGTTGGGACATACAGGGGACGGAACGGCGGGAAATTTGAAAATGACAAAAAGTGACATTCACTAAAATCACTAAAATCACATAGTATAACATTCCTGTATCAAACCATTTCACATACATTTTGTCCCGAGTGCTTTGTCCGGCACCCTGCCTGCATTTTGTCTGTTCTTTCTGCCTGGAAACTGAGAAACGTCCATGGCGTCCAAAAAGCGTCCCTTTAGGTCAAAAGCGGTTTTAGACCGGCTAGAGAACAGCGATAGTAAATCAGAACCACTTGCAGAATTGAGTGATAATGATTCGTGGGGGAAATTCCTCATCAGACACTGAAAACGATTCTGCGACTTTGCTCAGCGATGTGCGAACTTGGCGCTATATTTCACATTTCAGTGTTTTTGGTTTGATTACATTATTGAATTAAATGTATTATTATTATGTTATTATTTTTATGATTATTTATTAAATTATAATTTATGATTTCGTGTTTCATGTTTTATCATACCCGGGATGTTTACTAGACTCTTGTTCGGACAGATTTCAGTGAGTTATTCCTAAAAATTACAGGCCTACAATAAAAAAAATACATATTTCCATGCAAAAAAATGTACCGCTTTGAGCACAGAAATATGGACATAATCAGACCGCTAGGGAGGTTAATGTGTTTTTTTGTGCAACTTCTTAGATGAATGTGGTGGTATGTACATTTATGTTTGGGAGGTCCTACATGGTCCTACGTTGGAGCTTAAGAGTCTCCAGTGTTGACAAAGTCTTCAGGTCTAGACCTGTGAAGAACAGATTAGTTTAGTTTCATTTCGGATAGATTTGTTATGTTACCGATTTTTTTCTGTTGATTCATTTACGGATTTTATCTATTTTATTTTGTTTATTCGTTTTCGAAAAAAATTACAACTTTTCCGAAGGATTAGATTTCAAATTGAATTGAAAGTATCTAATTTGAATTGAAAGTATCTAATCTGAATTCTGTGTGAAGAATAGCTGGTTGTTAAGGAGTGGGCCGGCAAGCCAGCCGCCGCGTCCTTAGCAACCGATGATTCATCTGCTGACAGCAGGATTCCCCGCTTTCAGCAGAATGTAAACAAAACTAATGCCGGTTTAAAAAGAAAACAAAGGGAATCCCCCACCAAAATAACAAAAATGGTCTCCCACCCAAAATTTATACCAGAGCCTTATCCGGGCATGGCTAGCATCCGCTAGGCCAGCAAAGGGGGTGATGAGTGAGCTCCCCCCTGCTGAACCTTACGAGGCCACATGCCCTCAACATGGGGGGGATGCTTTGGGGCAGGGGGGCTCCCCCAAAGCACTTTGTCCCCATGTTGATGGGAACCCCACAACATTTGTCCCCATGTTGATGGGCCTCTTCCCCACAACCCTTGCCTGGTGGAGGGGCCCCCAGGTTGTGTAACCCCCATTGAGAATGAATGGGGTACATAATACAAAACACAAACACAGTTTTTGAGGGCATGTGGCCTAATAAGGTTTAGGAGGGGGGAGACGCGCTTGTCCCCCCTTTCCTGATCTGATAATGGACTGGTATGGTATGGATTTTGGGGGGACCCCATGCCATTCTTTTTTAAGTTTGGCGTGGGGTTCCCCTTAAAATCTATACCAGACCCAAAGGGCCTGGTAGGGATTGGGGGGACCCCCATGCTGTGTGTTTTTTTTTAAACTGGCGTTGGTTATGATAACATTCTGCTGACATTGGAGTCATCAGTTGCTAAGGATGCAATGGTCGGCATGCCAGCCTGCTCCTTAACAACCAGCTATTCGCAATAAATTTGGATAATTCATTTCATTTGGATGCTTCAAACATTCAAATGAAACAAATTAATTTTGTTTGATTCGTTATCATTTAATTCGGATTTGTTCATATTAGTTACTATTGTCATTCGAAGATTTGGATACATCCGAATCTCAGAATACCAACATTTCGTCCAAATTTATATTCGGGACAAAATGATTGTATATGTCTATTCAGGTCCTTTGTAGTGTATAGGGACCCCTATGTGTGTTCATCTCTATACCTTCTAATTTTTACTTTTTCTGTGTAACTCTTCTCTTCTAAATTAAAGCAGAACTACACTGCATCTGAGCGCCACAAACCAAAAACACTATTTAATTCATTTTCAATATTTAATGCAAACTCCCCCATCCATCCATGCCTCCATGTTTTATTTTGCTGAAAAATCACTTAGAAAAACATTCCCTAACATTTCTGGCCATGGCCACAGTAAGGGCAAATGAATCATGTAACATTTACTTCCTGGAATCCATCTGCCCTTAGCTCAGGCAGGCAGACAGGAGTTTGTGCTTAGCTGAGAAAACACCCTCCTTCCCTCCTGAAGACCCCTGGGATGTATGATATCATTTGCCTAGGCCAGACACCAGGAAATAACTGAAGAAATGTAAAAGAAACAAGTTTAAAACAAGTAAATATTATATACCTTCCTATCTATGTACTAATGCAAGCAATTTTGATTGAGAGAGTGAAGTTCCACTTTTGAAACTGTTTACTGTGAGCCAGGGGCGGACTGACAACTCATGGGGCCCTCGGGCAATAAGAGGTCATGGGGCCCCTGTGTCCTCGCTCACACTCAAACCCCACCCAAAAATGCCTATGAAAGGTACCAGGGGCATCTCATGGGGCCCGGGGGAGGACTGACCATATGGAAACTCAGGCACTGCCCAAGGGCCCCGGGTCAGTAGGGGGCCCCATGAGATGCCCCTGGTACCTTTTTCATAGGCTTTTTTGAGTTTGGGCAAGGACACAGGGGCCCCATGATCCCCTATTGCCCGGGGGCTCCATGAGTTGTCAGTCCGCCCCTGATGGGGCCCCTACTGACCCCAGGCCCTCAGGCAGTGCCCGAGTGCTCAAATGGTCAGTCCGCCCCTGCTGTGAGCAGAGATGATTGGTTTTCTTTATCACTTTTAGGAGGAGGGGGGGGGAATTAGATACTAATTTCACTGAAGCCAACATTGGTACTTTCATGGCAAAATTAATTTCTACAAAACATTGCTCTGCTCATGCCTAAGTAAGGTCTACTAGTAACAATCAATGTTTTCTTGTCCATGTGTTTCGTCTGTACTGTGAAATGCAGCCAAATCAAGGAGAAATAATGTCTCAGATGACATTTACTTTGTATCTCATCTGCCTGTACATTGTATCAACAGAAACGTACAGTAACTCCAAATTATCTCTTTCATTCGTTGACATTTTTCATCAGTATAGAGGGATTAGGTTGAAGAACACAATGGCGGTTAAAGGTTTGCTGCTGCAGCAGAAGAAAAAGCTTTGCGTCCCTGGGTGGGCTTGAACCACCAACCTTTCGGTTAACAGCCGAACGCGCTAACCGATTGCGCCACAGAGACCCACAGGGTTACTTGCTCTAAATTTTTTTACCAGTACCTAGCTCATTTGCTATTTTTTCCAGCCAAGTTCATCTTCTGGTCTTTGATCCAGGAATACCCCATTAACTTTAACCACTTGGCATGCTTCTCTTGATATTCTTCCAGAGCTGGTTCGCTGGAGCACAAGGCATGGATCCGTGAGGGCCCCTCCACCATTGGCATTCACAACTGAAGCACAGGATTGGTGGGAGGGTTGTCAACCTATTGCACATACTGTACAACAGGAATTTACGCCTAACTCAATACAGATTCATTCTTCTGCTCCCTACACATTGTTCTGCCTTTTTAGTCTACCATAGAGTTCTACCATATCTTCGATCCAGGATTGTCCTATTAACCTTTACTTCTCATTTGAATCTGTTTAATTTTTGCTACTGTTTAAGTTCTTCTGCAAAATAAATGCATCAAACACCTCCCCAATAGTTTGTCCTTTGGAACTGAAAGCAGATGGAAGCAACCAAATATCACCATCTGTGCACCACTGTTAGGGCCCCATCAAAGCCAGCAGAAATAGCTAAATATCTGGAGACCACCCTTTTCTGTCTCATAGAAATTTGGAGACCACCTCTTAATGAGCTGAAGCCAGGTGCTGGCATAAGGACCCCTTTGTTGTTGTGGGACAACATGTCCAGGCATTACCCTGCTACGTATTATTGCACATGCTAAGAACCGGTGCACAGTCTGGGATGTCCAATTCCACACATGGTATGTCCAAATGGAAAAGAATGCCGGCCACTTGGTATGCTCCTCTTGATATTCTTTATTGGCTACATAACATAAATATATTACATAGAAAGCCAACTCATTTCTGATGTCACAGCCTTCCTCATAGCTCTCCTTTTTTCTGCATGTCTAGCATTCCACAGCTGGTTCCCCGGAGCACAAGGCATCGATCCGTGAGGGCCCCTCCACCATTGGCATTCACAACTGAAGCACAGGATTGGTGGGAGGGTTGTCAACCTATTGCACATACTGTACAAGAAGAATTTACACTTAACTCAATACAGCTTCATTCTTCTGCTCCCTACACATTGTTCTGCCTTTTTAGTCTACCATAGAGTTCCACCATATCTTCGATCCAGGATTGCCCTATTAACCTTTACTTCTCGTTTGAATCTGTTTCATTTTTGCTACTGTTTAAGTTCTTCTGCAAAATAAATGCATCAAACACCTCCCCAATAGTTTGTCCTTTGGAACTGAAAGCAGATGGAAGCAACCAAATATCACCATCTGTGCACCACTGTTAGGGCCCCATCAAAGCCAGCAGAAATAACTAAATATCTGGAGACTACCCTTTTCTGTCTCATAGAAATTTGGAAACCACCTCTTAATGAGCTGAAGCCAGGTGCTGGCATAAGGACCCCTTTGTTGTTGTGGGACAACATGTCCAGGCATTACCCTGCTACGTATTATTGCACATGCTAAGAACTGGTGCACAGTCTGGGATGTCCAATTCCACACATAGTATGTCCAAATGGAAAAGAATGCCGGCCACTTGGTATGCTCCTCTTGATATTCTTTATTGGCTACATAACATAATATAGTACATAGAAAGCCAGCTCATTTCTGATGTCACAGCCTTCCTCATAGCTCTCCTTTTTTCTGCATGTCTAGCATTCCAGAGCTGGTTCGCCGGAGCACAAGACATCGATCCGTGAGGGCCCCTCCACCATTGGCATTCACAACTGAAGCACATGATTGGTGGGAGGGTTGTCAACCTATTGCACATACTGTACAACAGGAATTTACACTTAACTCAATACAGCTTCATTCTTCTGCTCCCTACACATTGTTCTGCCTTTTTAGTCTACCATAGAGTTCTACCATATCTTCAATCCAGGATTGCCCTATTAACCTTTACTTCTCGTTTGAACCTGTTTCATTTTTGCTACTGTTTAAAGCGGAGTTCCACTCAAACTATAAAAAAATAAAAGTCAGCAGCTACAAAAACTGTAGCTGCCGACTTTTAAAAAACAGCCACTTACCTGTCCCTCAGTCCAGCGGTGTCCTTCCCACAGCCCGTTTTACCGGCCATCCTGTGTTCAAGGTGCCGGAGTCTTCAGTGTGGCACCCGGCTATGACTGTTGTGGCTTCACTGTCAGGTACCCACTGTGTATGTGTGAGTAGCAGTGCGCTTCCTAAATGGCCCCGTCGCCTTCTGGGACCTGTCACGTGTCCCAGAAGACTACAGGGAAGGAAGGTAGGAGGACAGCTTCCGCTTCCAATCGCCTTGATGATCGCAGCAGAAATGGGCGCAGTTACTTGTCAATTTTCGGGTAACCCACTGCCCAAACGTGCCAGTCCTTAATGGGGAGCGGGGGACCAGTCTTTAAAGCAGAACTTTCCCTTTTGGGTGGAACTCCGCTTTAAGTTCTTCTGCAAACTAAATGCACCAAACACCTCCCCGATATTATTATATTATTATTATTATACAGGATTTATATAGCGCTAAAAGGTATGCTCAGCGCTGTACATTATAGTGGGGGACAGAACATGAGACAAGACAGTAACAATACAATACACGAGGGGTTCAAGGGCCCTGCTCTTTCGAGCTTACAATCTAGGAGGGATGGGATAGAGGTACAGGAGGAAGTGAAGTCCTTTGGTAAGACTTCTGGTAAGAAACATGCAAAAGAAGAGTGCTCCATGGGACGGAGCCACTCACACACGCTACCACGCATGCGTGACCGGCCGGCGCCCATTTTGAAAGTTGGAAAATGTTTGCCTATTTATGCTCAGCAATGTCCACTTTTTTGTGAGTGCAACCATACTTAAAATAAATGTTGTTTTAATTGTTTTACTCTATGTGGAGCACTCTTCTTTTGCATAAATTATAACAATGGTGCCGCGCCCTTTAAATGAATGTATCTATATATAAAAGATGTGAATGGTGAACTGCTTATAGCAATTCATTAAATTGCTTAGTAGTGAAAAAAATATCAAACAATATAAACCAACATTAATAGCAAGATAATGATTAGAAAATAATACATATAAATGTCCAATTCATGAGTGAATTCAATCAAATGTGAATCCCATCATACTTGCGGCTTGCTCAATATGCTGTAATGGACTGCTCATACAGTTGTGACCAAAATTATTCAACCCCCAATGCTGTAAAGGGGTTTAGGGACTATAGTGTACATTTGGAATTGTATTCAGAATCAAATCCTACAAGGACGTTGTAACTACCCAAATGCAACTAAAATGACATCAATTGTTTATGTAATACAGTAGTAAATGGTTCTTATGTGGTTTCTTCATTGCCACAATTATTCAACCCCTTAAAGACTACCACTCTGAAGAACAGAGGTTCATACAGGTGCTTTCCATCAGGTATTGAAAACACCTGTGGATGTCACCGAGCAGCAATCAAGCATAATAAGCACCAATTAGGCAGCTTTAAAATGACTGTGATACTCAGCTCCTTCTAGACATTTACTGGTGTGGTTACAAACATGGTGAAGGCAAGAGAATGGTCCAGGAAGACAAGAGAAGAGGTGATTTCTCTTCACAGGAAGGGCAATGGCTATAAGAAGATTGCAAAGATGTTAAACATACCAAGAGACACCTTAGGAAGCATCATTCGCAAATTCAAGGCAAAGGGCACTGTTGAAACGCTACCTGGTCGTGGCAGAAAGAAGATGCTGACTTCGACTGCTGTGCGCTACCTGAAGCGTAGAGTGGAGAGAAGTCCCCGTGTGACTGCTGAGGAACTGAGAAAAGATTTGTCAGATGTGGGTACAGAAGTTTCAGCCCAGACAATAAGACGCACACTGCGTAATGAAGGCCTCCGTGCCAGAACTCCCAGGCGTACCCCCTTGCTGTCTCCAAAGAATAAGAAGAGTCGACTGCAGTATGCCAAAAGCCATGTGGACAAACCACAAAAGTTGTGGGATAGTGTTCTGTGGACTGATGAAACAAAATTAGAACTGTTTGGGCCCATGGATCAACGCTATGTTTGGAGGAGGAAGAACAAGGCCTATGATGAAAAGAACACCTTGCCTACTGTGAAGCATGGTGGAGGGTCAATCATGCTTTGGGGCTGTTTTGCTTCTGCAGGTACAGGGAAGCTTCAGCGTGTGCAAGGTACCATGAATTCTCTTCAGTACCAGGAGATATTGGATGGAAACGTGATGCAGTCCGTCACACACCTGAGGCTTGGGAGACGTTGGACCTTTCAACAGGACAATGATCCCAAGCATACCTCCAAGTCCACTAGAGCATGGTTGCAGAGGAAAGGCTGGAACATTTTGGAGTGGCCATCGCAGTCACCAGACTTAAATCCGATTGAGAACCTCTGGTGGGACTTAAAGAAAGCAGTTGCAGTGCGCAAGCCTAAGAATGTGACTGAACTGGAGGCCTTTGCCCATGAAGAATGGGCGAAGATACCCGTAGATCGCTGCAAGACACTTGTGTCAAGCTATGCTTCACGTTTAAAAGCTGTTATAACTGTAAAAGGATGCTGTACTAAGTACTAAGATTGAATGTCACTTGGGGGTTGAATAAAACTGATAATGCTGTGAGCACAGAAAAGACATTTGTGGTTATTTCATTATAACTGTTATGTTATATTTGTCTGACCTACAAGTGCCTCTTTAATGTAAATGTAAGCAAGATGACTGAATGATCAAAAGCAATGTCAAACTGGCCAAAACACTCAATTTCAGTGGGGGTTGAATAATTTTGGTCACAACTGTACAATCCAGATAGTCTGTGCTAAGGGACTACTGGGCCAGAAAGCGTGGGTTTACTCTGATGTGTTCCTTTGTAGAAAGCAGACTGGGTGATCACCTCCTTACTCCTGGTAATGCTGTTATGGGTAAATCCAGGATATGGGTCCTCCCTTCAATAGGCTCTATATATTTTCTGCCTATTACTCCAGGTATACACCGGGAAGAAAAGAGAGAGAGAGATAGTGCCTTATCTTTGGTATAAAAGTGAATATTTATTTGTGCCAATATTGCACTCACAAAATTAAAAATCATTCAGCGCTTTTAAAAGTGCGTCCAGCCTGAGCGGCGTGTAAACACACACTGCCTGTACTCGCCGTTCCACAAAATTAAAAATCATTCAGCGCTTTTAAAAGTGCGTCCAGCCTGAGCGGCGTGTAGACACACACTGCCTGTACTCGCCGTTCCAAGAAGTCGGGTGCGTGGTGACGTCAGTGCCCCTCCCCAAAGCGTTGCGCCACAGGGTCACGTGGCTTCATCCGGGGGATGTAATTACATTACAATTATACCAAAGATAAGGCACTATCTCTCTCTCTCTTTTCTTCCCGGTGTATACCTGGAGTAATAGGGAGAAAATATATAGAGCCTATTGAAGGGAGGACCCATATCCTGGATTTACCCATAACAGCATTACCAGGAGTAAGGAGGGAAATCACCCAGTCTGCTTTCTACAAAGGAACACATCAGAGTAAACCCACGCTTTCTGGCCCAGTAGTCCCTTAGCACAGACTATCTGGATTGTATGAGCAGTCCGTTACAGCCTATTGAGCAAGCCGCAAGTATGATGGGATTCACATTTGATCGAATTCACTCATGAATTGGACATTTATATATATTATTTTCTAATCATTATCTTGCTATTAATGTTGGTTTATATTGTTTGATATTTTTTTCACTACTAAGCAATTTAATGAATTGCTATAAGCAGTTCCCCATTCACATCTTTTATATATAGATACACATTCATTTAAAGGGCGCGGCACCATTGTTATAATTTATTTATTACTGTTATACATATATATGAGGATGTAAAGAGGAGCCTGCGAACTTATTCTCATCTTACATTTTTACTCCTAGTGGCTCACAGGTAACTTCATTGTAGTTCACTCTTCTTTTGCATGTTTTTTTACCACGAGTCTGAATTCCATCCGAAGTGGTATAGCTACCCTAATTAGGGTTTATTGCTTGAAGGATCTTTGTTTTCTCTCTTGGTGGTCTGGAGGAGGATCCAGTTCTCCAGCTTTCTGGGTTGTTTACAACATAGCCTGATTGACCACTCTTAACAGGGGGTCATGCTTTTCTGGGAAGCCTTTCATATGAGTGGTTGGTGACACAACAGTTGTCTTTGAATTTCCTTTATTTCATGGCAAACTCTAGGGACTTTCCTTTATCTGATTATTTTTGATAGACACATTTTTTACATGATATGTTTCACTGTTTTTTTCACCAATTATTTGTCACTTTGTTAGGTGCCGCACTTTATATGTATTACTGTTTTACTGCCTGGTATTGGGGTTTTAGTGTTCAGCTGCTATATATTTGCACTTTATCATATATTATAATTTTTTTAGTGCAGGATTATATGTATTTTGTACACTGTCACTAATGACACTGGCTGGGAAGGGGTTAACATCTAGGGGCAACCAAAGGGTTAGCTGTGTGCCTAACAATGTGTAATGTGTGCCCCTTTTCCTAGTCGATGTGAATGTTTTTTCTCCCTGCTTTGCTGCGCACTGTACAGAGCTCTATGTTGTTAGCAAACACAGGGCTCTGTGCTGTGATTCGCTAAGCTGATCAGCAGGCCTAAATTATTGGCCAGGACCTGCTGACTGACTTGTGCTGTACTGTACTGAATGACAGCACAGATGGGGTGGGGGGGGGGGGAGGTGCACGCTCCCTATACCCAGAAGTGCTGGATTCCGTACATGTACATCCAGCTGCAGTATATATACATGGGGCGGTGCTTAAGTGGAACACTAATACACCATAACTAGGGTTGCCACCTCATTTGCGTAAATAAAATGTGTTTGGTATGAGGAGGCAACCCTAACCACAACCAAATTTTTCATGCATACAGAAAAATCCACAATGAAGAAATTAAAATGCTCCATCCTTCACTTTCAACTTTTCTCGGTCAAAAACTATTGACGTTTTGCCCCCATTAACCATTAGAAAACTGAATTAATGTTTCAAAAATGAAATTTTTTTAACTAAATTATGACGGTGTATGGCTAGCTTTAGGCTTGGCCAATTTTAGCTATGCAGAGACACAGTCCTGGTCAGGGGCGGACTGACCATTTGGAAACTCGGGCACTGCCCAAGGGCCCGGGGTCAGAAGGGGGCCCCATGAGATGCCCCTGGTACCTTTTTCATAGGCTTTTTTGAGTTTGGGCAAGGACACAGGGGCCCCATGATCCCCTATTGCCCGGGGGCCCCATGAGTTGTCAGTCCGCCTCTGGTCCTGGTAGTATTTACAGAGTAAATTTTTTCATTGGGTTTTCTTGCCATTCAGGCAAGGAAGAAAGTCTATCACTGAGGTCCCTTTCCATGGTCCAACCCCAAGCTTTAAAGAATGGAACCAAATTCTTCTGAACTTGTTGTGAGAATAATTCGGCCCAAAGGCTCATCTTGAATGTCTTGTCGTTCTTGATGTTTTTGATGTATCTATAGTCTGAGAAAAGCTTGATGTATGGCTTCCAACCAAAACCTTCTTGAAGCTGAAACATTTAAAATGAAAAAGTAACAGGTAAGAAAATCATTCCATAGTTAATTTCTTAATTAAAGAGACCCTGTCACCAAATTTAAAAACCTGCTAGAAAACCTGACCACTTCAGGAAGTGTCAATTGCCTAGTACAGACCCCTTGCACATCATTGCCCTCTTCCTTACTGGGAGTTTCTAATTACAAGTGGAACACTATAGAGCAGTGGTGGTCACATTTCTTGATATAGGGATCCTCAAGTGTGAACCCTGACATCACCAAAGTGCTGCACATAATATTCAATGAATATTATGTGTCAATGACAGCAGACACATAAGAGAATATGGTCAAAGGCAACGGGCAAGACACAGTATATGGCCAGAGACTGTTGTCATGCTACAAGGGATGGCCAGAGACTGTGGACATACTACAGGACATGGTCAGAGACTACGAGTATGCTACAAGAGACTGTCAAAGATTGCTTCAGGAACGAGGAAAGAACAAAGAGAGGGCGCACAGGCCTAGTGCATTACCATAAAAAATGTTTAATAAGAAATAAAATAGTTGTTGTACTCACAAACGAGAATAAAGTCAAGGCACATCATAAAAGAACAGCTGGGTCAACACCGCGCTGAGTAACAGTCCGCAATGGGGAGTGTAGACATCCAATAGGCTGACGCGTTTCAAGGACTTGCCTCTTCCTCAGAGCCACAAGTCCTCGTTTGTGAGTACAACACCTATTTTATTTCTTATTAAACATTTTTTATGGTAATGCACTAGGCCTGTGCGCCCTCTCTTTGTTCTTTCCTCATTCAGTATATTTGGATTCCCCCTGTCCATTTGAGGGCAGCAAGGTGTGCATGTTCCAGGACATTCTTAATGTGGTTGTAGCATCGAGTCCATCCCCAAGCGCAGGAGCATTTGTGTTTGCTGGTTCATTGCTTCAGGAACCACAGACTGGAGGGACCTGGAGGGACACATAATGGCCAAATGGCCACATGAGGCTCCTGAGCCACAGGTTGGGCACCAGGGTTATAATGTCACTTAAGTGACAGCTCTAAGTCTTCTGGGGTTGCTTACATCACATCCAAGATGGCTGTGCCCAGCAGCAGTCTAAGTGCTTTTTGGATGTCTATATGTAGGCTGTTATTACATAGTTACATAGCTGGTAAGTGTCAAGGCAGGAGCTGTGGAACAGACAGGCAGGCCTAGTGGCAGGGTCACGCACCGACTGACGACAACCACCACCCACAGATCGGAGTCCCTCAGGGCGCGGAGTCTAAGTCCCAGGCTGCCCTTCACCAGGGCCCCTGATGGTGAGGATACACTTGACGCAGCCAGGAACCAGGTCGTGGCCCCCAAGACACCCCAGCTGCGGTAATGGCCGCCGCCAATGGCGTGTAGCTAGTAGGAACCAGATCAGACAAAGCGTAGTCGGGCAGGCCAGGTCGATAACAATGGGACAAACGGTACAGAACGGTAGACAAGAATAACAGGTCACAGGCCGGGTTCAGCAACAGGAGATCAGATAAATGGAAAACGCAGAGAATGGTC
>NW_028318487.1:522500-640000 GCF_062004578.1 Staurois parvus | reverse complement strand
GACAGAGAAAGGAGACACAAAATAGCTTTAGCTATACTTCTCCTTTAACAGTCAAATGAAAATAGCAGACTGATGAGTTAATCTCTCTGTCACTCTGCTCTCTTCTTCTATCAGCATCCTCCTTGCACTGCAGCACAGAAAATAAGTTTCTTGTGCTGTTACTACTTCCCCTTGTCTGAGCTCCTTCTAAAGGTTAAGTTTACCTTTTAATGAAAAATGTAAAGGTGAACTAACGCCAAGTATCCTGGCTACCCCTCCAGACCCCACTGCCCATAACGACTGTTATACCCTGTGCTGCTGGTGTATCGGTCTGTACACCATATACGTCAATACATAGAGTGAGTATCTATCATAATGCTCACAATGGCATGCATTTATTGGCCAAGGATACCATGTCATTGTGCTGACCAATGGGAGGTCTGGGACACCTTACCAGAAGGAAGAGGATTCAGATGCACTTTTTTTTGTTCAGCTCGGTCACATGGCCAATGAGCACTTTCCATTGTGTGTATTATGATGCACACTCACTACATGGCTGTGTTTTTCAGTGTAGGGTGTATGGACTGCTAAATCGACACCATGGGGTATCATGGCCACTATGGCAAGCAGGGTCCAGAGGGGTGGCTAGGATTTTTTCAGTTGGGTCCGCTTTTTATTTTTCATGAAAAGATTAACTTACCCTTAAAGGATTTATTATTACAAATCTGTATTAATCTGAATATTTTGTTTTTGCCTGGTGTGCATCTTTAAACCCCAAACACTGACCCTAATAATAAGGTAACCTAAGCTTTAATGCTCAAATAACCTCTTCTTTATGTTTCACCGGGAGTAGTGGTACCAAATCCTTCTGGTTTTGCTCCATAAACTGCCAAGACTGAGATACAGAAACTGAAAAAAAATGATCACCAACTTTCCTGTTGAGATAAGTGATGTAATGAGGAAGATTCTCTAGTTAATATCCTCTTTTTACCTGTAGATAAGTTTCTAAACAGACCCATGTATTCCAATTGTCCAGCAGAGCTCCATCTTCTAAATATTTCCTTATCCTTTCCTCTCTTACGTGTGGTTGGAGATCACCATGAGCCTTCTCTCTTGGAATTCCCAAAACATTTTCAAACACATAGACAGACCACAGGTTGCAGAAGGCTTCATTAGTGTGAGGAGGAATTGTACATTCCCTTATCTCCCAGTTGTGTCCGAGTTCATGAATAGCACCCCACATATCTGGTCTTATGTTCTCAATGGACAACAGGGCCTCAACAGATTTCAAATGACACATGATGGGATAACCGGAATGCATCCAACCTGTCAAAGCAAGAGGATACAATTTCAACATTTGTCTTTGAAGATAATTCATACATTGATGTATATGAAAATAAATCTAAAAGCAAAACTTTTTTTGTTCTTAGATCTAAATCAGAGGTCTCCAAACTTTCTAAATAAATGGCCGGTTGACTGTCCTTCAAATTTTAGGGAGGCCAGAGTGGCCAGTGGGAATAGAGAATGCTCCAGCGTCAGTGGGAGTAAACAAATTACATAGTGCCCGTAGTCAGTAGAAGAAGCAATAGTGCCCCATCATTGGTATTAGTGGGAAGAATAATGCCCCATCATTGGTATTAGTGGGAAGAATAATGCCCCATCATTGGTATTAGTGGGAAGAATAATGCCCCATCATTGGTATTAGTGGGAAGAATAATGCCCCATCATTGGTATTAGTGGGAAGAATAGTGCCCCATCATTGGTATTAGTGGGAAGAATAATGCCCCATCAATGGTATCAGTGGGAGGAATAGTGCCTCATCATTGGTATTAGTGGCAAGAATAGAGTCTCATCATTGGTGTCAGTGGGAGGAATAGTGCCCCATCATTGGTATTAGTGGGAAGAATAGTGTCCCATCATTGGTGTCAGTGGGAGGAATAGTGCCCCATCATTGGTGTCAGTGGGAGGAATAGTGCCCCATCATTGGTATCAGTGGGAGGAATAGTGCCCCATCATTGGTATTAGTGGGAAGAATAATGCCTCATCATTGGTATCAGTGGGAGGAATAGTGCCCCATCATTGGTATTAGTGGGAGGAATAGTGCCCCATCATTGGTATTAGTGGGAGGAATAGTGCCCCATCATTGGTGTCAGTGGGAGGAATAGTGCCTCATCATTGGTATTAGTGGGAAGAATAATGCCTCATCATTGGTATTAGTGGGAAGAATAGTGCCCTATCATTGATATCAATTGGTAGAATAGTGCCTAATTGTTTATATCAGTGGGAGGAATTATGCCCCATTGCTTGAGTCAGTGGGAGGAATAGTGCCCCATCATTGGTGTCAGTGGAAGGAAAATTTCCCCATTGTTGGTGTCAGTGAGAGGAATGCTTCCCCATTGTTGGTGTCAGTTGAAGGAATGGTGCCTCCTTGTTGGTGTTAATTGGAGGAATAGTACCCCATGAGCAGAAGAGCCACCTTCGGCCCATGGGCCACAGTTTGGAGACCGCTGATCTAGATCAAGGAAGGGTTACAACATTGTCAAGAAATTAAAACATCAACAGGGAGTGGAGAGGAAAATTCTCCAAAGTCCAAGTTTCACCAATGGAAGACTTTACCTTTATTCCTATTGCAGTGAAAACCATGAAAAATGTTGGAGTTTCCTGAACTGTAAGTCCCATTGACAAAGGTCACCAGAGAAATAGGGAAGGTGAATCTTACCAGCAGTGGCAGACAGCAATACAAATCTGACGTGTTTCTAACCCTTCCTATGGTCAGATTCTGGTCTCCACTGACCAGACCCAGACACCACCATGCAGAAAAAGAGTATATAAAAAAGGAAAATGTGTAAAGTGTCTTGTAAAAGTGTTCACCCCCTTGGTGTTTTTCCTATTTTCTTACATTTTAACCTAGAATTAAAATAGTTTTTGGGGGGTTTTGTATCATCTAATGTAGACAACATGCCTATCAGTATGAAAGAGAAATCTTGCATGTGTCAGTGTTCTCCTCCCCTTCCCCAAAAGCCAATACTTTCTTTAGCCACCATTTGCTGCAATTTTTTACAGCTCAAAGTCTCTTGGAGTATGTCTTTATAAGGTTAGCACACCTAGCCACAGGGATTGTTCCCCATTTTTCTTCTTCTGCAAAACTGTTTCAGCTCCTTCAAGTTAGATGGGTTGAGTTGGTGAACAGCAATGTTCAAGTCATGCCACGGATTCTCAGTTGGATTGAGGCCTGGGCTTTGACTGGCCCATTCCAAGACAGTTTTAGTAAGATGTTGCATCTCTGAATAATACCATTCTTGCTCATTGTGTGGGATTTGGTAGACAGCCTTATCTTGTAGGGTTTTCAGTGGTGCGATATTATTTGCATTTTGTTAAAATGGATTTATTGGCTCTCCATGGAATGTTCAAAGTTTGGGATTTTTTTTAATAATCTGGTCCTGATCCAGGGGCGGACTGAGAATTCATGGGGCCCCCGGGCAATAGGGTCTCATGAGGCCCCTGTGTCCTTGCCAAAACTCAAAAAAGCCTATGAAAAAGGTACCAGGGGCATCTCATGGGGCCCCCTACTGACCCCAGGCCCTCGGGCAGTGCCCGAGTTTCCAAATGGTCAGTCCGCCCCTGTCCTGATCTATACTTCTTCATAACTTTGTCTATGGACTGTAAACTGAAGAGCTCCTTTTTAAAGCTTCTGATAGGATGCTAGCTGCACAGGCTCTTGATCACAGGACATGAGTAAGAATCCAGTACCGACACAGTATGAAATAAATTTATAATTCTTTATTAATGATCCGTCGAGACATAAAAAGATCTATCCAGTGAAATAACAAATAAAATTCAAGGTTCGCACCACCATAACTTTTCTGACCCAATCACATGACAGCTGTGAGAGCCAACCACAGTAGTCACATGATACATAAGCTGTGCCAACTCCAGGCATTGAAACCCACTTAAAAGGCTTCCAGGAGGTGGCACTAAGGGGTTAAAAATAAATATTGCCTATGGAAGATCCTTAACATTTTAAAAATCCACAATTTTATAGTTTTCACCAAAACTGGTGAAGAGAGATTTTCCAATGAGGGTACCTTTTCCAGGCATTTCCCCTCACTTTAGAGAGAATTCCTCTGTTGAGTCTATGTCAAGGGAAGTGAAAGGACCTTTCCTCCATTGGGAATCTGTAAGTAACATAACACTATCCAAAAAAACTGCCAATCCTTTACAGAGCACCCCCCTGCCAACTTCCCCACCTTCTAAAGCCAGAAATAGAAGGTGAAATATTTACTTCCAGTAAACAGTGACTTAGAGCACCAACAGATGATGTATTGTTGGCCATAGTCAGTTTACTGACAGTAAATAGCAAAAGCTCTCAGCGCTACTCTGTAACCCTGTCAGGGTCTTAAAATATTACTTCTAAGTGAAAGCCATTAGAGATCTGATTCCTTTTCTCTTTAGTTATTAGAAGTCTGTTGACTTTGACCTTTCTCATGGCTGCAATATATACTGTGGATATCCTGCCTGTCATACAGTAGGACCCTCACTGGGTAACTTCTTGGACAATTTATTACACTTGCTGTGAAAGCCCTTCTCCCAACCTTGGGTCTCCTGCAAGGTAATTGTAAATGGAAACCAGGAGTGGAAGAACAACCAATGTATTCCAAGCTGACAGCTGAACAAAACAATTGCGGGCAATCAAAAATTCAGGAAAAAAACAGCGTGGGGTTCTCCCAATCATGTCTGGTTGTTGATGTCACAAAGGGAGTGACATCATTGGGTGGCCTTACCCCAAAGTTTATTTAGGAGCTGTCAGATGGAGGGTCGGCGGCCAATATTCATCATGGTTGACTTTAAATCTAATTCCGGGACATTTTTATTGTTTGTGTTTTTGTCGTAAGAATGCAGCCAGAGAGAAGGAGAAATGATTGCTTTTACAGCCTATATGGGTGTAAAAGCAATCAGTGTGAAAAAAAAAAATCTTCATCACCCCCCACAAGTAGTACAGTGTCACTATGGAGACACTGTACTGCTAGGGTGACAGTATGTTAAAAAAAAGCAAAAATAATAATATAATAAAAAAAAATAAAACTTTTTTTTTGAAAAATTATAATTTTTGGTTATAAACTAATTTGGGTTATTTTTTTATTTACTAAAAAGATAGCTGAATACACTTTGGCCAAGATTTATGAAGAAAGATTATTTATTTGCAAAACTTTATAAGAAAAACACTTTTCAAAATTTTTGGACTTTCATTTATATAGCAAAAAAAACCTTAAAAATCCTTGTGGTGAATACCACCAAAATAAAGTTTTATCTGTCTCAAAAAAATAAAATATATATAATATATATGCTATAAAATTCATATGGGTACAGTGTTGCATGACTGTGCAATTGTCATTCAAAGTGTGATAGCGCTGACAGCTGAAAATTGGCCTGGACAGGAAGGGGGGGAAAGTGTCCGGACTGGAAGTGGTTAAAAACCACATAAAGCTTTGAGACACCTCCCCAGAATGTCATTTATTATTATTATTATTATTACTATACAGGATTTATATAGCGCCAACAGTTTTCGCAGCGCTTTACAAAATGAAGGTAGATATTACAGTTACAATACAATTTGGTGCAAGAGGAAACAGAGGGCCCGGCTCGTCAGAGCTTACAATCTAAGGGGAAGGATTGAGCGATACAAAAGGTAATAGCTGTAGGGGGGATGAGCTGATGGAGGAAATAAAAAAGACAGTTTTCTAGTTAAAAGCAGGATAGACTTCTTTAAAGAGAAAAGGTTTTCAGGGTTCGTCAAAAGGTGGATAGATTAGGAGATAGTCTGACATATAGGGGAAGGGAGTTCCATAGAATGGGAGAAGCTCAGGAGAAGTCTGGAGGCGAGCATGGGAGGAGGTGACATGAGAATTAGGGAGAAGGTCTTGGGAGGATCGAAGAGTGCGGTTTGGTTGATATTTTGAGACCAGGTAGGTGATGTAGCTGGGGGCAGAGTTGTGGATGGCTTTGTAAGTTGTTAGCATTTTGAATTTTATTCATTGGGTGAGTGGAAGCCAGTGGAGGGATTGGCGTAGAGGGGTGGAGGCCAGTGGAGGGATTGGCATAGAGGGGTGGAGGCCAGTGGAGGGATTGGCATAGAGGGGTGGAGGCCAGTGGAGGGATTGGCAGAGAGGGGTGGAGGCCAGTGGAGGGATTGGCAGAGAGGGGTGGAGGCCAGTGGAGGGATTGGCATAGAGGGGTGGAAGCCAGTGGAGAAACTGGCATAGAGGGGTGGAGGATAGTGAAGGAATTGCCATAGAGGGGTGGAAGCCAGTGGAGAAACTGGCATAGAGGGGTGGAGGATAGTGAAGGAATTGCCATAGAGGGGTGGAAGCCAGTGGAGAAACTGGCATAGAGGGGTGAAAGCCAGTGGAGAAACTGGCAGAGAGGGGTGGAGGCCAGTGGAGGGATTGGCATAGAGGGGTGGAGGCCAGTGGAGGAATTGGCATAGAGGGGAGGAAGCCAGTGGAGAAACTGGCAGAGAGGGGTAGAGGCCAGTGGAGGGATTGGCATAGAGGGGTAGAAGCCAGTGGAGAAACTGGCATAGAGGGGTGGAAGCCAGTGGAGAAACTGGCAGAGAGGGGTGGAGGCCAGTGGAGGAATTGGCAGAGATGGGTAGCAGACACTGAACGGTTGGTAAGGTGGATGAGCCTGGCAGCAGCATTCATGATGGACTGTAGGGGGGATAGCCTATGTAAAGGTAAGCATTTAAAGGAATTGCATATTTTTTTATTGTTGACTTTTAACCTCCCTGGCGGTCTAACTAATCAATATTTTTGAATGTCAAAGCTGTACATTGTTTTTCATGAAAATATGTAGTTTTTTTATTGTAGGCCTGTAATTTTTAGGAATAACTCACTGAAATCTGTCCGAACAAGAGTCTAGTAAACATCCCGGGTATGATAAAGTTTGGAACACAAAATCATAAATTATAATATAATAAATAATTATAAATAATAATAATATAATAATAAATTTAATTCAATAATATAATCAAACCAAAAACACTGACATTTGAAATATAGCGCCAAGTTCGCAAATCACTGAGCAAAGTCGCAGAATCGTTTTCAGTGTCTGATGACGAATTTACCCCACCAATCATTATCACTCAATTCTGCAAGTGGTTCTAATTTACTATCGCTGTTCTCTAGCCGGTCTAAAACCGATTTTGACCTAAAGGGAAGTTTTTTGGATGCCATGGACGTTTCTCAGTTTCTAGGCAGAAAGAACGAAAAAAATTCAGGCAGGGCGCCGGACAAAGCACTCGGGACAAAACTGAGGTGAAATGGTTTGATACAGTAATGTGATCCTAACAGATTACAATGTATTATGTGTATGTCATATTTTTACTTTTTTGAATCTCCCGCCGGTTCCGACGCTCGCAGGGAACGGAACCCGGAAGATGGATGCTGGCATCGGCAGGCGGACATGGCTGGGGGACACAACGAGAGGACCTCGCGGGATTGTGGGACACCGCACTTGTGCACTCCCTGATTATCTCACGCCTTGACTACTGCAACTCCCTCCTCACCGGCCTACCCCAGTGCAAACTCTCCCCGCTTCAGACCATCCTGAACTCAGCTGCCAGACTCATCCACCTCACCAGCCGCTCCACCTCTGCCACCCCCCTCTGCCTCTCCCTCCACTGGCTCCCTATCGCCCAACGCATCAAATTCAAACTACTCACTCTGACCTACAAAGCCATTCACAACACTGCCCCTAACTACCTCACCGACCTGATTCCCAAGTACCACCCTACCCGTACCCTTCGCTCTTCACAGGACCTCCTTCTATCTTGCTCCCTGGTCTCCTCCTCACACGCACGTCTGCAAGACTTCTCCAGGTCCTCCCCCATCCTCTGGAACTCACTACCCCAATCCATCAGACTGTCACCTTCCCTCCTCACCTTCAGGCGCTCCCTGAAAACCCACCTCTTCAGGGAAGCCTACCCCACCCTCACCTAACTGCTGCTCTCCTTCATTCCTCCTACCACTCCATCCCCCACAGCCACTTCCTCCTGTACCACTACCCCCTCCCTCCCAGATTGTACGCTCGAAAGAGTAGGGCCCTATAACCCCTCGTGTGCTGTTCGTAGCTGCTGTAATGTTTCATGTATTGTCCCCCCCTCTATTGTACAGCGCTGAGCAAACCCTTTGGCGCTATATAAACTCAACGTAATGTAATGTAAGGCTCGAGGGATCTCTGCAGTGTATTCCCGAGTGTGGCTCGGGGTTACCGCTTTTGGTACTGAAAATAACCCCGAGCCACACTCAGGAATACCGCCAGGAAGGTTAGGCCACCTGAAAAGACCCTCTTCCCGATGTACAATACATTTAAAAAAAACATTTTTACATTGGTACATGCAGGGGCGGACTGACCATTCGAGCACTCGGGCACCGCCCGAGGGCCCAGGGTCAGTAGGGGGCCCCATGAAATGCCCCTGGTACCTTTTATAGACTTTTTTGGGTGTGCTTTGAGTGTGGGCAAGGACACAGGGGCCCCATGATCCCCTATTGCCCGGGGGCCCCATGAGTTGTCAGTCCGCCCCTGGGTACATGGCCCTCAGGGAACTGCACAGATCTCCTTTCTTTGAAAATCTCCAGCCTATTTCCAAACTTACCATGAATGTGAACCTCGGTTGTTCAGCTCATTCCTGATAATCACATATACAGTACAGTGAGAACATAAGCAGCATTGATAATCTTGTCTACAAAGTTAGCTACAACTTACCTTGTGATATTTGGGTGTCTGCTACAACCCTTTCCTTTCTATCAAGTACGGGTGGTAAGGTGGAGAGTTTCAAAACTGCTTCCATGATCTGGTCCCAAATGGCAAGAATTTCGCTAGGCCTTTCCAAGTTACGAACTGAATTTGATGGGATAGTTAAGATAATATTCTTTGATTCAAGCTCAGCCCAAGGGGATGGATAGATAGAAATGGATTCAACCCATAAGGTGTCACTAGTTTCACCTATAACAACAACATGTCAAATATTATCATTATTTATTAATATACAGGATTTATATGGCGCCAACAGTTTGCTCAGCGCTTTACAATATAACGGGAGACAATACAGCAACAATACAGTTCAATACAAGAGGGATAGGAGGGCCGTGATCCTTGGAGCTTACAATCTAAGAGGGAGGGGCTGGTGGTACAAAAGGTAATAACTGTGGGGGATGGACTGGTTGGAAGCGTAGAAGATTCCATTATTAGCTGAGGGCAGGATAGGCTTCCCTGAAGAGAGAGGTTTTCAGAGATCGCCTAAAAGTGAGCAGAGTAGGCGATAGTCTGATAAATTGGAGTAGAGAGTTCCAGAGGATGGGGGAAGCTCTGGAGAAGCCCTGGAGACGAGCATGGGAGGAGGAGACAAGGGAGCTAGAGAGTAGGAGGTCGTGCGAGGAGCGGAGAGGACGGTTTGAGTGATATTTAGAGACAAGATCAGTGATGTAATTTGGGGCAGAGTTAAAAATGGCTTTATATGTTATTGTTAATGTTTCGAATTTTATCCGTTGGGCAATGGGAAGCCAGTGGAGGGATTGGCAGAGAGGGGTGGAGGACACTGAGTGGAGGCCAGTTGAGGGATTGGCAGAGAGGGGTGGAGGACACTGAGTGGAGGCCAGTGGAGGGATTGGCAGAGAGGGGTGGAGGACACTGAGTGGAGACCAGTGGAGGGATTGGCAGAGAGGGGTGGAGGACACTGAGTGGAGGCCAGTGGAGGGATTGGCAGAGAGGGGTGGAGGACACTGAGTGGAGACCAGTGGAGGGATTGGCAGAGAGGGGTGGAGGACACTGAGTGGAGGCCAGTGGAGGGATTGGCAGAGAGGGGTGGAGGACACTGAGTGGAGGCCAGTGGAGGGATTGGCAGAGAGGGGTGGAGGACACTGAGTGGAGGCCAGTGGAGGGATTGGTAGAGAGGGATGGAGGACACTGAGAGGAGGCCAGTGGAGGGATTGGCAGAGAGGGGTGGAGGACACTAAGTGGAGGCCAGTGGAGGGATTGGCAGAGAGGGGTGGAGGACACTGAGTGGAGGCCAGTGGAGGGATTGGCAGAGAGGGATGGAGGACACTGAGTGGAGGCCAGTGGAGGGATTGGCAGAGAGGGGTGGAGGACACTGAGTGGAGGCCAGTGGAGGGATTGGCAGAGAGGGGTGGAGGACACTGAGTGGAGGCTAGTGGAGGGATTGGCAGAGAGGGGTGGCAGAGAGGGATGGAGGACACTGAGTGGAGGCCAGTGGAGGGATTGGCAGAGAGGGATGGAGGACACTGAGTGGAGGCCAGTTGAGGGATTGGCAGAGAGGGGTGGAGGACACTGAGTGGAGGCCAGTGGAGGGATTGGCAGAGAGGGGTGGAGGACACTGAGTGGAGGCCAGTGGAGGGATTGGCAGAGAGGGATGGAGGACACTGAGTGGAGGCCAGTTGAGGGATTGGTAGAGAGCGGTGGAGGACACTGAGTGGAGGCCAGTGGAGGGATTGGCAGAGAGGGGTGGAGGACACTGAGTGGAGGCCAGTGGAGGGATTGGCAGAGAGGGACTCTCTGACTCTTCCCAAACACTCTCAAACTGGACCTCCCCTCCTTTTTATGTATCACATGGAGCCAAAGACTTGGACTCCAATCCATTATGTTCAATCCGGAGATCCGATCCGTCCTGCGGGGATCGTCGGCTTGCTTTACAACTTACCTTTTTGTGTAGCGGGTTCGGTGTCACCCCGTGCGGTAGGTGTCACCCAGTGCTGCGCGCACCCCCCGCACCTGCCTAGGGACGCCACTGCATGAGGGCTAAATTAAATTGAACACATGGTGGGCTAACAATGTTGGAAGGTAGCAGCTTAGCGTGGTCAGCCTGGAACAGGAAGTGCTCTTACTGGCAGGATCTCCAGAACAGAAACTTTGCAAACAGATTCACAAAATAAGCCTTTGCTTAGGTAAACTGCATACAGAGACCCATGATGACAAGCATGCTGAGAAATGAATCCTACATCTGATTTACACCAAATTTAAATGAAAAGATCAAAGAGCTTAAAATTCCCTGAATGTGATACTTTCCATGTTTGAAGTGCGGAGCCAGCACAGCATCATTGATGGAGATTTGTATTTTCCCAAGATTGCATCTTCCAGGAACAAGGATGTAGATAAGGCCACCGAACACTGTGGAGACCGGTAATAGGACTTTGTCCACAGTATACTTCTGCACCACCACCGGGGCACGCCTGATTTCAGGATGGCGGCTGAGATTATCTGTATGACATCCAATTTGGACCTTAAAAAAACAAGCACAAGGTGAATCCAAATGCAAGAAGAAAAACTTTCCAAACAGCAGGGAGATATGCTTTGCTGATTGTAGAACACGAAGTCAGACTCAGCGGGGGGCATGTTGGACCTTTGCAGAGATGCCACTGTTTCCACACATAGGGCCGAAGCTAACATATGGCTGTTTAGACAGCTGCCTTAGGGCACCAGGATCGGGGAGCAGGAGCGGACTGACAACTCATGGGGCCCCCGGGCAATAGGGGATCATGGGGTCCCTGTGTCCTTGCCCAAACTCAAAAAAGCCTATGAAAAAGGTACCAGGGGCATTTCATGGGGCCCCCTACGGACCCTGGGCCCTCAGGCAGTGCCTGAGTGCTGGAATGGTCAGTCCGCCCCTGGTTTCAACGTGAAGGAGATACCAGCATGGCTGTAGACAGTGAGGGGACGTGGGGAGTGAATAAACCAACCCCCTCACCAGAGGTGTCACTAGGGTTGGTGTCACCCGGTGCGGTAACACGTGGTGTCACCCCGGTCCCAGGCTCTGTGTTGGGAGACGGAAGGATGTCCTGTGCAGGGACTGGCCAGTGATGTGTGATGCAGAAGGGCGGGCTCTGGGCGGGGTCATTACCATTCAAGGACTGACATGTAGAGTAGAAGCCGTCCAATCAGAGGGCGGGGGCGGGCTCCGCTCCGGTGTACGGCGGACAGGCTGGATGTGAATTGGTATGCAGCAGCCACTGTGATCCCGGGAATTGGACCCCCCCCCCGCCAGGACCAGACATCTCACCCCCCACATGGCACGGCTGTTCCTGGGGCTGCAAGAGGGATAAGGAGCCGTGGTATCCAAGGAGAGGATGGGGGACACTCGGCTCGGATAGATGACAGCAACTGACAGCTCTTCTTTTAATTTTGGTGTCACCCCCTGTGATGGTGTCACCCCCCTAGTGTCGTCACTGCCCCTCATGCAATATTCCATTCTTCACACTGCACCCATCACATAATAGGGACGAGGATGTTGGGGGAGAGGAGCAGCAAAATGCACCTTCGCTTGTGAAGACAAAAACCCTCGCACCAGCCCTGTCCTCACAGAGAGCCAGCGTCCTTCTCTACAGCATGCTGGTGGAGGGCAGGCTTTTTTACGCAGGATGTGGCTGCTTTACTGTCTGTGTGCACAACATCAGTTTGAGGCTTTTTTGAGATCATTTGACAGGGACAATTGGCCTGGGTTTTGCTTTCCCTGTAAGCAGATGAAAAACCCATTTGTTGAAGCAAACAAAAGCCCGCAGACACAGGCTCTCAAAGACAAGTTCACTGGAAAATATTTAACACCTTTTGTTGTGATGCACCTGGAATGTATTTAGTTCATTAAGGCCCTAGGCTGGCCATACACTATACAATTTCTTTACAATTTGCTGTCCAATTTTTGCCCAATTTCCTTTAGATTTACCTTCAACTATGCAGTGCAAGGGCCTGCCTGATTGGATACAATTAAAAGTGTTGTTTAGAATTGATCTCATATTATATGGTTTTTGGTAAATCTAAAGCAAAATTCTCAAGAAACTTGGATAAGGTATGGCCAGCCAAAGTCTGCTGTTAGCAGCAGAGAGTAAGGCTGGCCATACATTATACAATTTTCTTGAGAATTTTGCTTTAGATTTACCAAAATCCATATAAAATGAGGTCAAACCTAAACAACACTTTCAATTGTATCCAGTCAGGCGGGCCCTTGCACTACATAGTTGAAGGTAAATCTAAAGGAAATTGGACAGAAAATTGTATAGTGTATGGCCAGCCTAATGTAGGAGTTTTTGTAGCTTAGAGAGACAGAGAAGAGTCCTCCAAGAATTCAGTTCTCCAGTTGGGGTATCCCATGCTCCCTTCACCCCATCCAAGTTCAGATTTTCAATAAAGGATCAAAAAGGCATTCCTAGACTGTTCTATCTGAGTCAGTGAAAGTGGAGAAAATGCTGTGTGTCTGGTTGTGTGTGTACTAATCTGGAGGAAAACCACCAGTTTCATCAGTGGCTCCTTAGGGGGTGCACTGCAACTGCCTATGCAGGTAAGGGGAACCTGTAGATTTAAAAAAACAGCAGCTTTGACCAATGTTTTTATAGGTGTAGGCCATTTGTGTATCTCCTGAAGCCTGACCAAAAACCTTTCATGGATGACATCAAACCAGTCTTCCTTGTTGTTAGGATTTTCTTAAGACACTACTAGCCAATTTTTTACCACTCCCATCATCACATGACATGCTCTCAAAACCTTCCACATGTATGGTCCACTATCTCCTCCATCGCAGGATCGCTAAACTCAGAGATACTGCAACAGAGGAGAGAGAAAGAGCGCCGGCGAGGAGATTTGAATCAGCTGGGAGCGTCTTAGCAATGTCTTAGCAGTAAGGCAGGAAGGGAAGGGACTTTAGGTTTGTAAATGTCCTACACCTATAACTTTGGTCAATGCCCCGCCATTTGTTCTTGTCTACAGATGCCCCTTACCTGCACAGGCAGTTTCTTTGGTTAAGGTGATTTAACCCTTTAAATTGAAAGTTCAGTTGGGATTCAAGGCATGGAGGAAATAGTCCTAGTATTGAACGATCTGAAGAGAACCAATTGTAATGTCCAGTGGTGTATTTAGGTTTTGTGCTGCCCTAGGCAACACAAAAATTGGCGCCCCACCCCTGCAGAAGGAGCATGACATTAACCACCCTGCCCTCCACCCAAACCTTCCACTACCACTGCCCCCCATACACCAGCCACCATCCTCCATGGCGAGAGAGAGAAAGACATTCACCTTCACAGCTCCGGACATCCCCAGAAACGAGAGTCGGGCTGTGCATACACCGTCATGAAACCCCCAGCATCTCTTGGAACCCGCCAGGTCCCCATACCGCGTGTGTTACTTCTTCCGTTTTGTGCTGCCCTAGGCAACACAAAAATTGGTGCCCACCCCGCACAAAGAGCTTGACATTGACCAAGAGCACCCCTACCCTCCACCTAAACCTTCCAGTACCACTGCCCCCCATACACCAGCCACCATCCCTCATGGCGAGAAAGAGAAAGACACTCACTTTCACAGCTCCGGACATCCCCAGAAACGAGAGTCGGGCTGTGCATACACCGTCATGAAACCCACAACATCTCTTGGAACCCACCAGGTCCCCATACCGCGTGTGTTCCTTCTTCCGTTTTGTGCTGCCCTAGGCAACACAAAAATTGGTGCCCACCCCGCACAAAGAGCTTGACATTGACCAAGAGCACCCCTGCCCTCCACCTAAACCTTCCAGTACCACTGCCCCCACACACCAGCCACCATCCCCCATGGCGAGAGAAAGACACTCACCTTCAGGGGCGGACTGACCATTTGGAAACTCGGGCACTGCCCGAGGGCCCAGGGTCAGTAGGGGGCCCTTGAGATGCCCCTGGTACCTTTTTCATAGGCTTTTTGGAGTTTGGGCAAGGACACAGGGGCCCCATGATCCCCTATTGCCCAGGGGCCCCATGAGTAGTCAGTCCGCCCCTGACTGGGAGAGAACATTGTCATCTCATAACATGAAGTGACCTTCATGTCAGGATCAACTGGTATTATTTTACCAAACTCTGCAGGTTAAGGATTATGAAAATGTCTTTTAAAACTATATGGACATGTTTGAGATTTTAATGCTGTTGTCTACTCTACATACTGCAAAATTTTATCAAACCTGATTGCAGAACTACCAGTACTTTTGTTTTAGAGAAGATATCCCAGTCCAGAAATGTGAAGGATTTGGAGATTGTAATAAGATTTTACCTAACCCCAGAGGCGTAACTTGAAGCTTGTGGGCCCCCCATGCAAAGTTGACCTGGGGCCTCCCCACTACCACCCATAACTTCCACCATGCACCAAGCTAATCCAAGAGCCTAAAGTGTTATTTCAGATCTTTATTTACATATTAGGAAGGTAATTCAAAAGATTTTGGAGAAACTGTGCACATTGTGACATACCTCTCCTATTCTTTTGAATACCTTGGAGCGGGTTAGGCAACCATTGAAGGTCGCTCGCTAGGCTGGCAATATTCAGAACCAGAAGTGATGTCACCACTCCGAGATCCCATGTCACATCAGGCCGAGTGGTGACATAATTTCCAGTTCTGAGTATCGCCAGCATAGCGGTTGATCCCCTATTGCCCGGGGGCCGCATGAGTTGTCAGTCCGCCCCTGCTCACCTTCACAGCTCCGGACATCCCCAGAAATGAGAGTCGGGCTGTGCATACACCATCATGAAACCCACAGCATCTCTTGAAACCCACCAGGTCCCCATGTCGCGTGTGTCCCTTTATCTGTCCCTTCTTCCAAGGGGCAGTGCTGTCCCCCCTGAAAAATGCCACCCTAGGCAAATGCCTTGTTTGCCTTGTGGTAAATACACCCTGGTAATGTCAAAAGGTTTTCCTACCCGTCGAATCTCTTTATCCTCAAGAGCACTTATTCAGGGCAATTGGGTTCTTCCCCATAGTCATCAGATTGTTATTAAAGTCTGATGTACAAAGCAACTGACTGTAAAATGTTTTATATTTCCCACCTTCCAGCCTGCATATCTTTTCTTCCTGTTGTAAGCACCGACTATTGGCTAGAAGAGAAACCGACTTCTAGATTTCTTCCTATGACATATGGGAACTGTTACATATTTACTATATCGGACTTACCTGTAAGCCGATATTGATAGCAGATTCTGGGAAAATCAATGTGGATGTCCTTCCAGGTGGAAGATACAGTCCTGTACTCTGCAATGCCATGTTTGCTGGAACAAATGTATTTAGTTAAAAATAATAAGTGAGCTCTTGCGAGCTACTATGATACCAAAATAGATAATTAACCAAATAATTAATGTGAAGTCATAGTATAGTGGAGCGCCATGTGAAGTCATAGTATAGTGGATCGCCATGTGAAGTCATAGTATAGTGGATCGCCATGTGAGGTCATAGTATAGTGGATCGTCATGTGAAGTCATAGTATAGTGGATCGCAATGTGAAGTCATAGTATAGTGGATCGCCATGTGAAGTCATAGTATAGTGGATCGCCATGTGAAGTTATAGTATAGTGGATCGCCATGTGAAGTCATAGTATAGTGGATCGCCATGTGAAGTCGTAGTATAGTGGATCGCCATGTGAAGTCATAGTATAGTGGATCGCCATGTGAAGTCATAGTATTGTGGATCGCCATGTGAGGTCATAGTATAGTGGATCGTCATGTGAAGTCATAGTATAGTGGATCGCCATGTGAAGTCATAGTATAGTGGATCGCCATGTGAAGTCATAGTATAGTGGATCGCCATGTGAGGTCATAGTATAGTGGATCGTCATGTGAAGTCATAGTATAGTGGATCGCCATGTGAAGTTATAGTATAGTGGATCGCCATGTGAAGTCATAGTATAGTGGATCGCCATGTGAAGTTATAGTATAGTGGATCGCCATGTGAAGTCGTAGTATAGTGGATCGCCATGTGAAGTCATAGTATAGTGGATCGCCATGTGAAGTCATAGTATTGTGGATCGCCATGTGAGGTCATAGTATAGTGGATCGCCATGTGAAGTTATAGTATAGTGGATCGCCATGTGAAGTCATAGTATAGTGGATCGCCATGTGAAGTCATAGTATAGTGGATCGCCATGTGAAGTCGTAGTATTGTGGATCGCCATGTGAAGTCGTAGTATAGTGGATCGCCATGTGAAGTCATAGTATAGTGGATCGCCATGTGAAGTCATAGTATAGTGGATCGCCATGTGAAGTTATAGTATAGTGGATCGCCATGTGAAGTCATAGTATAGTGGATCGCCATGTGAAGTCATAGTATAGTGGATCGCCATGTGAAGTCATAGTATTGTGGATCGCCATGTGAAGTCGTAGTATAGTGGATCGCCATGTGAAGCCGTAGTATAGTGGATCGCCATGTGAGGTCATAGTATAGTGGATCGCCATGTGAAGTCGTAGCATAGTGGATCGCCATGTGAAGTCATAGTATAGTAGATCGTCATGTGAAGTCAAAGTATAGTGGATCGCCATGTGAAGTTATAGTATAGTGGATCGCCATGTGAAGTTATAGTATAGTGGATCGCCACGTGAAGTCATAGTATAGTGGATCGCCATGTGAAGTCATAGTATAGTGGATCGCCATTTGAAGTTATAGTATAGTGGATCGCCATTTGAAGTTATAGTATAGTGGATCGCCATGTGAAGTCATAGTATAGTGGATCGCCATGTGAAGTCATAGTATAGTGGATCGCCATTTGAAGTTATAGTATAGTGGATCGCCATGTGAAGTTATAGTATAGTGGATCGCCATTTGAAGTTATAGTATAGTGGATCGCCATGTGAAGTTATAGTACAGTGGATCGCCACGTGAAGTCATAGTATAGTGGATCGCCATGTGAAGTTATAGTATAGTGGATCGCCATGTGAAGTCATAGTATAGTGGATCGCCATGTGAAGTCATAGTATAGTGGATCGCCATGTGAAGTCATAGTATAGTGGATCGCCATGTAAAGTCATAGTATAGTGGATCGCCTACACATCACACATACCCATACCAATGTGTCATAATAAATCAAACATGAATATAATAATGTCGCGCTCCACTGACAAACGAAAAAACTAGAATACCAATTTTCCAATAAATAAATGTCCATATGAAACATCACCATTCCCAAAATTAAGTGTCCATATAATCCGTGTAACAAACTCTTTGCAATATTGTGGACAAAATAATTCGGGTTCAATTCACCGTTTCGTAATAATGACAAACTTGCGTGCGACTTCACCAGTTGTGCTCTCACCTGGTAGATATGACCAAAACCGTTAAGTGAGGTCATAAATAGCTTGTGTTTCTTGTTTTTGGACTTAAACTGGATGGGATTAGCAATCTTCAAGGTTTGGGATCCCCTCACTTTCTTAAAACTCTTCCTCCCTTGATGTATATGCCATAAAGAGTAATGAAAAACATAGCGCCTTATCTTGTTTTAAAACATTTATAAAAGATAAAGTATTGCACTCACATGTAAATGCTTTTAAAATCACTTTAAAATGTGATCCACAGTGTTTGCTAGGTTTCAAATCTGTATACTCGCTGTGTAGCTGCCTGTCTCCTTAAGCGGCGTGACTTCAGAGCCCCTCCCCTACGCATTACGCCACTGGGCCACATGGCTTCATCAGGGGAAAAAAAATTAAGTCACATGACCCGGTGGCGTAACACGCAGGGGAGGGGCTCTGATGTCACGATGCTTAAGAAGACAGGCAGCCACACAGCAAGTATACAGATTTGAAAGCTGAAATACACAGATATGAAAAGTAGGGTATTTATGGCTTATATGTCTACACTTTTAAAGCGGATCTGTCCTGGAAAGTGAATACTTGCTGTTATAGGGGACATCTAGAGATGTTATTTGTGCCTAAGCAGTGTCTTGCTTTTATCTCCAATACCTACTGACAAAAAGCATAGCATTTATGTACCTTGAGCCTCATAGCTCATAGTTTGTTGAACATTCCCCCACCAGTTATTAGATCACCATTCGACAGTGGAGCAGCTGTAACAAGGAGGAAACTTCTTCCTCTACCAAGATGGCCACCTTCAAACAGAGACACGGTGTAAAACCAGTAGTGTATTTAGAGTTTGTGCTGCCCTAGGCAACACAAAAATGAGACCCTCCCCCTCACGGAGAGACTCTGACACCAACCAACACCCCCCCCCCCAAACCCAAGAGAGCCTTCCACTACCACCACCCTCCATACACCAAACCCCCCCCCCCCCAACCCCACCCTTTAGTGTAAAAGAAAGACACACCTTGACAGCTCCAGACATCCCCTGGAATGAGAGTCAGGCTCTTCATCCACCATCAAGGAGCCTGCAGCCTCTCTTAGATCCCACCCGGTCCCCATGTCGCGTGTCCCTTCTTCTGTCTCTTCTTCCAGGGGGCAGTGCTGCACCCCTGAAAAATGCCGCCCTAGGCAAATGCCTTGTTTGCCTTGTGGTAAATACACCCATGTGTAAAACAAGACATGGAAAGTCATTAATGGGGAAATGATCAGCTGCAGGGAGACCACAGGCAATACTGGTATCTTGTCCTTTACCCTCTACTTGTCTTTTTTTAGGCACAGCTTCCAGAGTCTATCATGCATTGTCTAGTTTAGATCTGTATATGAATGAAACAAGTAGATACAAAAGTAACACTGTTACTTTGTATCACTCTATATCATGCCATCTGAACAATGTTTATAAACACCGTGCGAGGCGGTCATTTTATTTTTCATAGCAGCTGCTACTTCTGTTGTATTCACACAACAACCCCCAGCTCTTATTTAAACAGCCAGTAATTGTGAACCTTTAGGAAGATTATTTGGGGCTACTACGCATTGCCAATGTCCACAAATGGTTAATTATGGATATAAAGGGTCAATTATGGATGTATATGAGTTCAAACATAAGATAAAGCCTAGATAGATTTGCCTTTAACAGCTTTTTTTCTATTTTACTATTCATTCCTGTAAATCTCAATAGATTTTGAACTGTGCATGTAGCACTACCCCCATAGTAGCTGCTAAGCAATGCTTGTCCTCTAGAACTGTTCTGAACCTTGCAGACACCTCAACCCTTCTCTTGATGGTGGAGGCAGCCCAGGAACCTTATAGACCCTTTCAGCTCTTTCCTACGGGCTGGTACCAGGTCATGGCCCTTAGAATCTTTACCTGATCTATTGACGGTGGAGACAGGCCAAGAACCTTCATGACCCCTGGAACTCTTTGGTGTTTAAATAATCCCTTTCTGAAAAATAAACAATTTGGTATTCTTTATTACAGGTTCCATAGTGTAGCGGTTATCACGTCTGCTTTACACGCAGAAGGTCCTGGGTTCGAGCCCCAGTGGAACCATTTTGTAATGTGTGATCAGATACTAATTTTTTGAAACTCAGAATTTGGTACGTCCCCCGCACAACACAATGGAAAGTAAAAAAGCCCTTAATCACTTGCCAACCGCGCTGTAACCAAATGATGGCTACAGTGCAGTTGTTCAGTTCTGGGAGGGTGACATATGACGTCCTCCCACCCCTGGGGAGCGCACCCGGCGATCTCAGTGATCGCTGTATCCTACGGAAACAGCTAATCACGTGATGTAAAAGGCCAATCACAGCGGCCTTTTACCACGTGATCAGCTGTGTCCAATGACACAGCAGATCACCGGTAAATGCAGTTGCTGGTTATCGGCTACACTTTCCTCACGTTGTCACAGTGTGAGGAAAGTACTGCTGATAACCGGCAATTGTCAGAGGATGGATTGGCACCGATCATCAGGGCACTGATGATCAGTGCCCTGATGATTGGTGCCCAGCAGTGCCGCCCACCTGTGCCCAGCAGTGCCACCCACCTGTGCCCAGCAGTGCCACCCACCTGTTCCCATCAGTGCCACCCACCTGTGCCACCCACCTGTGCCCACCAGTGCCACCCACCTGTGCCCATCAGTGCCACCCACCTGTGCCCATCAGTGCCACCCACCTGTGCCACCCACCTGTGCCCACCAGTGCCACTTACCTGTGCCCACCAGTGCCTAGTAGTGCCACCCACCAGTGCCCAGCAGTGCCAACCACCAGTGCCCAGCAATGTCCCCATCAGTGCCACCCATCAGTGTCCAGCAGTGCCACCAGTCAGTGCCCAGCAGTGCCGCCAGTCAGTGCCATCAATCCGTACCACCCATCAGTGCCACCTACCAGTGCCCATCATTGTTGCATATCAGTGCCTCCTCATCAGTGCCAGCTCATCAGTGACACCTATCAGTGCCGCTTATCAGTGCCCATCAGTGCCACCTCATCAGTGTCACCTATCAGTGCCCATCACTGCTGCCTATCAGTGCCCATCAGTGCTGCCTATCAGTGCAGCCTCATCAACGCACATCAGTGAAAGAGAAAAATTACCTGTTTGCAAAATTTTAGAATAGAAACAAAGAAAAACTTGTTTTTTATAGCGAAAAAATAAAACACCCAGCGGTGATTAAATACCACCAAAAGAAAGCTCTATTTGTGTGAAAACATTATTAAAATTTCATATGGGTACAATGTTGCATGACTGCGCAATTGTCATTCAAAGTGTAACAGAGCTGTAAACTGAAAATTGTCCTGGGCAGGAAGGGGGTATAAGTGCCCTGTAGGCGAGGGGTTAAAGTGGAACTGAACTCCAAAAGATGAAATTTGCTGTACTGTAGGGGATATTTACATATGTTAATTATTCCTCAGCAGTACCCTGAAAATGTATCTTTTGCCTTCAATTCCTCCTAAAAGAAACGGAGCACCATGGTAGTTCATTAAATCTTCCTGTCAGTATATCTGCTTGCTCATACATCTCGCATGGGCAAGCAGATATATTGACAGGTCTGCAGGAGTCCTGCATGGCACCAGTGATCTACTGGTTGCTGGCGCAATGCTTTACAGGTTCCAGAAGCAAATAAATAAATAAATGAACCTGCAAAAAAACATGCATTTATTTTTTTTTTTTTTACCAAAAGGTGAACTTATCAATTAACAACGTTTGTTATTTTTTTTCTAGCTCAATTTTCATTCCTGCACTTTATCTCATTTCTGAAAAATGTTTATAAACACTGTGCCAGAAAGATTCATTTTTTCCATAGCAGCTACTTCTAAAACTGCTATATTCATACAGCAACTCCCAGCTTATCATTTCAAAAGCTGGTAATTGTTGGCAAGTATGAGGGGAGAAGCTACAGCAGAACAGGATGCGATACACACAACCTTTTTGTGTGTACTGGACACACCTAGAACCCAAATCTGGCTCATTATGGATGTACATGCAACTAATCGTGAGATAAATCCTAGTTGGATTAGCCTTTAACAAAAATTGTTCTTTTTTTCTAGTTTACTTTTTTCCTGCAATTGGAATTTGATTTGTACAATTTTCTTTTACATTATTACAGCTTTAAAAGCAAATGAAGAGTGCTGGCATCGATGCCACTATGTCTCACATGATAAGCGAGTGCTCTACCAACCGTTTACAAGCGTTCTGCGTTTGAAACGCTGATAAAATCTATTGCTGAACGCAAGTTTGGTGCATTAAAAAAAACGACTGTAAACTCAACTGCCTGTAAATGACTGTAAACGAGGATGTGTACATGGACACATAGGGGAACATTAGGGGGAGTTCGGGGCTGCTGAAAAAAAACACAGAAAAGCTCCTAAACGTGCGTTTATCAGCTGCAGTGTACATGGAGCCTTATGTATGCTTAATGCACTTGAGCTGGCCTATTATGACATTTTTTTCTTTTAACTCATTGCATTGTGTTGATGTGCATTTTTTTAAATCTATATAAATAAAGAACCAGCACCACGGAACTTATATAAAACAATAAGCTGCAAAACCTAGCCTATAAACTTATAGGATATACAAAACTTCAAAAAATAGGTTGCGCTTAAATACATGCAAAAGTATAACAAGAAAAATAAATAACAAAACAATAAGAAACAATATTTTAAATCAAAATAAAATCCAGCAAAAATCAAAAAGTCCAAAAGTTCAAATAATCAATAATGTCCAAAATAATTCATCACCAAGTAAATCCACCACCAAAAATGGTTAAATAGAACTCACCAGAGTAATATGCTGATTGTTAAAAAACCAGCATATAGTACTTGTTATTCTGGGAGAAATGAATAATATGGTGACAACAACACTGAAGAAATGAGGGATGAACTCCAACAGATGATGTGCTGCAAAGTTGAAAATCCACTCAAAACTTAGAGATGTTCAGACCAGGGGCGGACTGACCATTTGGAAACTCAGGCACTGCCCGAGGGCCCGGGGTCAGTAGGGGGCCCCATGAGATGCCCCTGGTACCTTCTTCATAGGCTTTTTTGAGTTTTAGCAAGGACACAGGGGCCCCATGATCTCCTATTGCCCGGGGGCCCCATGAGTTGTCAGTCCGCCCCTGGATCAGACCGTCACTCAAAAAAAAGTGAACGATCATGGTGCAGTATGTTTTAAAAAGCATCAAACTTTAATAAAGAAATGCACTTACAAGCAAAGTGTCCAGACTGACACCAGTGTAAACGGCCACTCAGACCCAGCCAAACATGCACATGCAACGTGCAGACAAACCAGGAGTATTCTGAACCTCACATCCAAAGGCACCGCCCAATTTACTTGGTGATGAATTATTTTGGACATTATTGATATTTGAACTTTTGGACTTTTTCATTTTTGCTGGATTTTATTTTGATTTAAAATATTGTTTCTTATTGTTTTGTTATTTATTTTCTTGGTATACTTTTGCATGTATTTAAGCACAACCTATTTTTTTGAAGGATTTTTTTTAATCTGTTGCCTTGATGAGCAGGTTTTTCTGTTCACAGCAGGGGCAAATACACTATTTTTTTTTGTCCTTAAAGGCTCGTTCACACTTGACTTATTTATAACTCTTGCCAAACACCCCTACAGCATTTGACAGGCGTTTGGGAAGCGTTTTTTAACACTCCTCAAAGGCTCCTCAAATGCTTCCCAAACGCCCTATGAGTGTTTTTGAGGCGTTTGATAGGCATTTGCCAAGCATTAAAACTGCACCACAAATGCCTGTAATAAAGTTTAATGGTTTTAACACTCCACAAATGCCTCGCAAACACCCCGCAAACGCCTGCCAGGCATTTGAGGAGCGTCACCATAGACTTGAGTGGGAGGCTTCAACTCCTCCTGACTGGACATGAGGCGTCAGTTTTGCCGCGGTGTGATGCTAACTCTTCAGTATGAACAGCACTGTGTGCTGCCATGTGCAGCATTTTCATAGGCATTTGAGTAGCTTTAAAAAGGCTTTAAAAAAGCTTCCCAAACGCCTGTCTGACGCCTGCTGACAAAGCTAGTGTGAACGTAGCCTTAACATGCCTTGCAAACGCCCTACAAAGGCCTGCCAGGCATTTGAGGAGCATCACCATAGATAGACATGAGTGGGAGGCTTCAACTCTTCCTGACTCGACATGAGGCATCAGTTTTGCCGCGCTGCGACTCTAACTCTTCAGTGTGAACAACACTGTCTGCTGCCATGTACAGCATTTTCATAGGCGTTTGAGTATCTTTAAAAAGGCTTCCCAAATGCCTGTCTGACGCCTGCTGACAAAGCTAGTGTGAACATAGCCTTAAAATGCCCCTTAAACACCCCACAGAGGCCTGCCAGGCATTTGAGGAGCGTCACCATAGACATGAGTGGGAGGCTTCAACTCCTCCTGACTTGACATGAGGCGTCAGTTTTGCCGCGCTGCGACTCTAACTCTTCAGTGTGAACAGCACTGTGTGCTACCATGTACAGCATTTTCATAGGCATTTGAGTATCTTTAAAAAGGCTTCCCAAACGCCTGTCTGACGCCTGCTGACAGAGTTAGTGTGAACGTAGCCTTAACACGCCTCGCAAATGCCCCGCAAACGCCTGCCAGGAATTTGAGGAGCATCACCATAGACTTGAGTGGGAGGCTTCAGAACATGTTGCTGCACTTGCACTTTGTTTAAATAGAGCATGTTCCATTTTCACTCAATGCACACTCATCCAATATGTTGGGATGGACCAGGGGCGAACTGACAACTCATGGGGCCCCTGGGCAATAGGAAATCATGGGGCCCCTGTGTCCTTGCCCACTCTCAAACCACACCCAAAAAAGCCTATGAAAGGTACCAAGGGCATCTCATGGGGCCCCTTACTGACCAGTGCCCGAGTGCCTAAATGGTCAGTCCGCCCCTGATATGGACTGTACCTGTTAAAATCAATGGCCTGTTATTGCAATGGGCCTGTGTTAAGCAACACAACCCAATGAAGTGAACGAACCCTTGGAGATGTAAAATATTCCTTTTAATGACAAATAAAACTTTAAACTCAAGTAATATACTTTACCTTTACTTGTGCAGTTGATCTGAAGACTCTGGGTAGGGCCCCCAGGAAGACTTGTCCCTGAAATAAGTTTTGTTACTATATTTTCAAAGTTTGGCAATGTATTGTGAAGCCCAGCAGCAATACGCAATAAAAAGGCTTCTTTGCCCCCACCTTTAACAGGCAGATCTAGACCTACTTGTGGCAGTCCATATTTTAGTAGTGTATTGATAAGGGCTCCTTTATATTGATAAAAAGCCTGTTGGTCTTGAACTCTCACTGCCAATAGTGTTGCACAGTCTTCCGACAGTTTCCTCTTCCAAGATGCCAAAGGTTCCTCAACCTCCCGGCTGGTGTCCATCAACATCTTTAACTTGTGAAGAGCCTTGCGGCTTTGATAGCCCTTTGACTGAGCTTCAGTATTTAAAATAATAAGACGACCTGGATAAGCTACAGCACCCAAAATACTGATCCCAAACTGGTTAATAATTTTGTTTCCAGGGTAATCTATAAGAACATCTTTTCCAGGATTTACAGAAGCCCAGTACCAAGCTTGCCCGGCAATAAGAAGTCCTCCTCCTTCTGCAACAAACTCCAGCATGTCCTCGGCATCTTTATCGGTGTAGGATGTGCAGCAATAAACACTGAATGACTTGTTAAACTCAGACTGCTGAATTTCAAAACCTCCCTCAAGGAACCCCTTCATTTCTCTCAAGCTCCATTGTATTCCAATTTTTCCACTTCTTCCAGCATCCAGCCAGGAAATGAGGTTGAGGACCAGCTGTTTTTGACTGGGTTGGTTTATCTGATGCTCATGGGTTGCTACAACAACCTTTCCTTTTCCATAGTAAGCGGCTGCCAGGTATGTTTTTTGAGAATCATCTTGAATGAGAGGGAAGGCCCTCTGACCGTGAACAATCACATGGGATGGGGATCCACTTTCTGGCAAACGTACTTCAGTGAGCCCATTCAACAACTGATTTAGATCCTTGGAAAGGTCCCACTCATGCCTAAAAGTAAAACAAAAAATGATATTAATGGTTATATAATAGGCTTAGTTTACTTATTTCTTTGGTTGGCTCTCTTCTACCAACTGTCCATCTTACCTTTTATTGACCTAGAAAGGCTCATCTATATTTAAATATACTGTTTTAGCATAAGGTGTCCACATTGTGCACAGCTACAAATTTTTGCTGGTAGGGGTAGTTTTGATGCCCGCTAGCCATAGCAAGGGTCAATAAAGTGCCACCGTGGCACAGTACAATAAAGCAGAGAGTGGCATTTACCTCACCACATTGGCAGCACCTTCTGTATCATTTAGAACTTCCTAGCACCATAAAAGACACTAAAAGGAAGTGGCACCAGTGTTTCGTGTGAGTCACGTAAGTCATCTGAATAAAGGTAATATAACAAAACACATTTGAGGTGTTTCAAGAGGGGGTGATTGAGGACTTTTGGACTGAGGCTTTAAAAGGGGTATAAAAAAACAGTCCAACTGTCACAAGTTAGCCTGCAGTTTCTTGTTTGTGTTCTTACCTCCTTGCTGCAGTGCTGTTCCTGATTCCTTTCACATGTGTCTGTGCTCACCTATGGGTGTCGTCTGCTGTTCTCTGTGTTTTATTTCCTTCCCTTCCATCACTTCCTGGCCCACCTCCTTGTTTGCCTGCCTATATAAGACATTCTCAGCCCAGGCCACTTTGCCTGGGCAATTTTCTAGTTGCCGGAGCTCCTGTGTGTTGCTATCGCCTGTATCCTGCATTGACTACTCATGTACCGACCCTGGCTTCGTTCTCTGACTGTGCTTGTTTTCCATCTGTCCTGACCTCGTCCAGTCTATCGGATTTCCGTTTGTCTCCTCCCACTGTACTCTGATCCTGTGAGTGGTCTCCTCATTCTCAGCTGGGCGTACCCAGGGGCTGCGACCTGGTCCCAGCTTGCTGCAAGTCCATCCCCACCATCAGGGGCTCTGGTGAAGAAGCAGGCTGGGTCTTAGACTCTGCGCCCTGGGGAACCCCAAGTTGAGTATCTACAAGGGCTCACTACCACAGGTGCTGACACCAACGATATCTATTTCAGCATAAATGGAAACCTTTGCACTTATGATGAAATAAACACTCTTGGACTTCTAAAACTTTGGTAGCATGCTTTTGTTTTCCCCATACCTTCCCTTTTCCCCTCAAAGTGCCTTTGAGGCCACTTTATGTTGGGAATCTGCATAACCAGATTTACTGTACTTCACAGTACGGACCTATCTTCACACAAAACCAACTCTGCTGCCAAAAAAATAAGACATGCTACTGCCTAGCAATCCCTCGTCCTGACACTGTTGCATGATGGGAGCACTGAAGCTACACTACATACATGGATGACATGGTGTTGGCATAAGGGCATTTACCTAAACCCTGTCCAAATGAGTTGACCATTTTCTGTACCCCTAAGAGATTTCTTTGTAAATTATCCACTTGTATCAATAGTTTGCACCTGAGCTGAAAAGCTTATTGTTCCCCTTGGTTTGTGGTCTGAAAAACATATTACAGTAGGAATACATTTTAGGATATAGTCTGCCAGTACTGATCAAGTGGAAAAAAATCTGACGAGTGGGAAATCAATCGACTTCTGTACAATCACCCTGCCTATACATGGACTGAAATCCAGCCAGTCCCTGCTGAACTAACCAAACTTCAATCCATTTATTGCTGGTGTGACGATCGTGGCATCAGATTCCTGACCTTCTCACCAAACTCGTGACCGAAAGACTAGCCAATCTGAAACTGCGATGTCACGTGCGTAACAATGCCACACCCAGCTGTACCCTGCACAACAATTTTCCAGTTAATGGACCACCAATTGATGTACTGGCAGCCTGAATGCGATTGTTACTGGGTCAGGTTTATTACCAATTAACCCTTCACACTGCCACCACCTCCTTTTTGTACAGAGAAAGAGGAAACTCGGCAATCTCAGCAATAACACTATAATGGTTGAGATAATCATCTGTATAGCACGGTCACCACAGACAGGTTATACAGAGGGTTAAACAAACACAGTAGCGCTCTTTTAGAGGCAGGAATTCGTAAGTTGCAATAAAGAGCTATAGAAACAGTTCAACACTTTCAGAAGGAAAGATTTATTACTAAAAGGTCAAAAGGGTGCAATAAAAATATTTACAGAAAAAAGATGTAACCAATATATATATAAATACACAGAAAACAATAGCACAGCAAAGAGATAACAGAGAGAAGTTAGAGGGTTAAAGTACTTGCCAAAGTCCTGGGTTAAGCAGATCAAGTTTTAGAGCAAAAGGGCACGTCTCCCAAGTTGGTTCTGATGTTAAAAGGGCGAATTCTTCAACTTAACTCTCTTAGGTCTGACAGCCCATTTTGTAGTCCCCCAGCAGGGGGTGTCTCTAAAGCCAAGGACCAATGCCTCATTTAGGGAGGGATGGTCTGGGCGGAGACCTAAACTAGAGCCAAAATCTCTGCTAGTTCATATTTTGGCTCATAAGTTTTCCTATGCGCAAGGGACATTCCACCCGCGGGTAGATTACTATGCAGACGCATCTGAGGAACGGTTAGATATGAAATATGAAAAACATACTTGAAGGGTTCCAGAGATGTAATTTTCTGCTTTCCTAGGTATTCCAGTCAGGGAGTGTGACCTATCAAACTGCACCTTTATTATTTATATAGTTTCCTGGAAGGTGTGTTGGTTACCTTTTTGGTGTTCTAGCGGCTTTTGAACATAAGTTAGATATCTTATTCTCTAGGTAGTGCTCGCTAGACAATCTATATCCAGCTGACCTATCAAACTGTTTGTCTTCTTTTGGCCAATCTGACGATATACCTGGTTTTTATGTAAGTCTCTCATATTCCAAGATATGAGACATAGGGGAAAAATGGATTTTAAAAGTGTTTTCTAGTGTCTTCTTCTCTGGAATGTCTTTGAACTCAGGGGAAGGCTTGGGTTATCTTTTTACAAGGTGCCAGATTACTCAGCTTCCCAGCCCGCCGGCACCCAGCTCAAAAATGTTTTATAGCTCGGAGCTTCCTGCTGTGGCCTGACCGGCCTGTGACACTTCCAACACACACACACACAACCAGATGTCACTGTGACTCTCAGAGAGGGAGAGGGAGAATGAGGGGGAATATGTTTGTACAAGATGGTTGACCCTTTGCCAAGATGGAGGTTGGAGCCAAAATGGTTGAACCGCGTCCATCTCTGGGTGTACGCTTGCTACAGCCGGCTTAATCATGAAAGGTTAAATAGACAAAAAGCCTTTCAGCATGTGCCTATCCAACAAATTAGATGAACAGAGAAGGGTGCGGTGGTGATGCCCCCCGCCTTTTAGCTGCTTCCTCTGGCAACACAGAAGGTCCATCAAACCCCATGGCAGAGAGACAAGATAAACCTAATTTTAACGAGAAACCTCACTTTAAATGCTTTTTCTAGTTATCATTTATTGCCATATTTGTTCTGTTTATGTAATTACAATATTTTACGTTATCCTTCATTTTATAAATATCACGGTACTTACTTGGCCATTAGTGATGATATAGGGATTTGTGGAGTTGGCTCATATACACCTTTTTGTCCGTAGTCACTCAAGAAGTGGATTCCAGCTACACTTGTCACTTTGTTTCCAGGGTAATCAAGTAAGACATTTTTCGGCTTGTTTTTGGTCATCCAGTACCAAGCTTGGCCTGCAACTAGTAGTCCTTTGCCCTCTTTTAAAGCCATAATGAGCTCCTTTGACTGCCTGTCATCATAGGCGTGCATAATATAAACCCCAAATCTATCGTAGAAATCAGATGTGGGTTCAGCCGTATGGCCTTTGTCAGAGAGAATCTTAACCACTGATGAAAATTTTTTATGGATTCCAACTAGAGAGTCAGCGGAGGGCTTAAGCCACCCAATGGCATTCTCAATGAACTGGTTGAAGTTAGGACTCGTGACATAATTTTCATGTCCCATCACCACCAGACGTCCCTTTCCATACCGTGATGCAGCAATCAGCACTTGACCCAAAGGATTCACGATCACTGGAAAAGCTGAGTCTCCATACAGTAATAAATCACAAGGTACAGCTTCTTCAATAAAGTTCAAGGATTTGATATTCTTCACAAGAGCTTTATAGGATTCTGTAGGATCCATGACCTAAAAAAAAACCAAAAATATTTTATGAAACCTGACGGTACAGTATTGATGGAATTTTCACTTCAGTCTAAATCCAGTTTTTATTCCAATAGAGGGCCTCTTCCCCCTCCTTTGCAAAAGAAAAAAAAAAATTTTTAAACATTATTTATCCTCTTTGTGCCCCAGCACATCCTTTGTCACCACACCCCATAAAACTGAATGAAGTCCAGTGTCATTCAACCATTTCCCGCGAGCCCACGCTGTCAACGACACTCCTACTGGTCTTCAATATCTCCACACAGCCCGGACTTTCAGTACAATACATTAAACAGTGTGTAGGCATTACAGGGTGTGCGCCATTCTACAAAGTTAACGCCTCTTTCAGGTACAAAAAATAGGAATGTTGGGATGCAGGCAGCCAAAAAAAGCTGTGATGCCCATTTTCACAAAATTTTGGCTGGACTTGCCCAAATGGTAACAACAGCACACATTGTGGTGCCTGCTAATACAATAGGTATCCAATGAACTGATCACTGTGTCCTTTCCTAGCCCCTTGATCATTGGCCTATGCTTGCTACAGTTGCAAGAAAAAGTATGTGAACCCCTTGGGATTACGTGGAGTTTTGCATGAATTGGGCATAAAATGTGCTCTGAACGTCATCTAAGTCACAACAATAGAAGAACACAGTCTGCTGAACATAATACTACACAAACATTAGATGTTGCCATGGTTTAATTGCACATAACATGTAAACATTCACAGTGCAGGGAGAAAAAAGTATGTGAACCTTTGGACTTAATAACTTTTACTATTTTTTACATTGTGCAGGTCTGATCTGCAACTACAGGAAACAGTTGGTTGAGGTTATTGCTGCCAAAGGAGGGTCAACCAGTTATTAAGTCCAAAGGTTCACATACCTTTTCCTCCCTGCACTGTGAATGTTTACATGTTATGTGCAATTAAACCATGGCAACAGCTAATGTTTGTGTAGTATTATGTTCAGCAGACTGTGTTCTTCTATTGTTGTGACTTAGATGACGTTCAGAGCACATTTTATGCCCAATTCATGCAAAACTCCACGTAATCCCAAGGGGTTCACATACTTTTTCTTGCAACTGTATGTGCCCCGACCTCTCCCCAAGTTGAGCTTAAGCCCCATTCTTTATAGGGTCACGTCCTGCTCATTTTTACTGAACTGTTAAATTCTAAAGCTTCAGTGGACAGTAGATCCACATGGAAGAAAAACATATTTGAAATATATTTTATAAATATAATTTTTCCAAAATATATTGCCATATATTTGAAATGCTACAATTTTGGCCATATTCAATATATTTCAAAATGTATTTCAATAAATAAATATATATATATATATATATATATATATATATATATATATATATATATAAATGGAGGACACAGCGGCACCAGATCGCGGTGCTGGCTGCTCCCAGGGAGCGCGGACAAGCAGGGGGCGGGGAGGCCGTTTATAAACGGCCACCCGCCCCTGCACTGCTCCTGTCCAGCCGTTTATATACATGGACCAGACAGGAAGTGGTTAATATATTTTTCTCAAATATATTGACATATATTTCAAATACTACAATTTTGGCCATATTCAAAATTTCAATATATTTGTGAATATATTATTAATATATTAATATATTATTAATATATTAATATATTATTAAAAATATATTCAGAACACATGCTGCAATATATATCAAAGTGTCATTTGGAATGCATTTGCGAGCATATTTAAAAAATCTATGTTTAATTGCATTTTTCTAGATGTTCAAAAATATCTGGAAAATATATTTTGAAAAATATATTTTTAAATATGTGTCTTTGGAAAACATATTTTAATTTACATTTTTTTTACTGTATGTTGAAATGCGTTTTTATATTACAAAATATATGACACATATTTTATAAAAATACATTTCAAATATGCTGTATGGCTTTAAAAATACAAATCTACATTTTTGGAATACATTTACAAATATATGTAAAAATATATGGTAAAATGACTGTTATATGTTAAAAAAAATCTGAAGAATATAAAAAACAAACAAACATATTTTTAAAAATATATTGTTTTAAATATATTCTTCAGATTACCATATAATATAAGGTCAGACTTAAACAACACTTTCAATTGTATCCAACCAGGCAGGCCCTTGCACTACATAGTTGAAGGTAAATCCAAAGGAAATTGGACAGAAAATTATATAGTCAGCCTATTTTTATTATAGGTACTTATATATAGGGACAGACTGACCATTTGGAAACCTGGGCCCTGGGTCAGTAGGGGGCCCCATGAGATGCCCCTGGTACCTTTTTCATAGACTTTTTTAAGTTTGGGCAAGGACACAGGGGCCCCATGATCCCCTGTTGCCCAGGAGCCCCATGAGTTGTTAGTCCACCGCTGCTTATATAGCACCATCAACTTACACAGCACTTTATATATATATATATATTTTACATTTACATCAGTCCCTAACCCTTAAGGGGTGTACAAGCTAAAGTCCCTAACTTACATTCATACTCAGGACAATTTAGACAGGATCCAATTAACCTACCAGCATGTCTTTGGAGTGTGGGAGGAAACCCACACAGACCCAGGGAGAACATGCAAACTCCAGGCAGGTGGTGCCATGGCTGGGATTTGAACCAACAACCTGAGTACTGCCAGGTGGAAGTGCTAACCATTCAGCCACTGTGCTGCCCATGGATATAATTGAATGTGTTGTTTAGGTTTGACCTTGGTAAATCTAAAGCAAAATTCTCAAGAAATGTGTATAGTGTATGGCCAGCCTAAGCCATTTTCCTGCACAATAAAACCTGTAGAAGACTTACTTTGACAAGGTGATTTCTCTGGCTGGAACTGCAGTTGACGACTTTCAGCGTTCCCACACCGCAATCTTCGGTTCCATGGAACGTCTCCCTATTTATAGAAAATTCATCGCGTAGCCTCAGCGCTCCAAGAATGAACCTCTCGATTGCCCAAGGATGTTTAATTAAAGGGATTACTATGCACATGTGTGATTGGTGATCATCATCTCCAAAACTATTTGGGGATTTACAGCTAACCTCAGCCTATCCTCGCTGGAAACATGGCAAACGTTTGTATTTTCTTTATTTTGCAATCAGTACTGAATTCCTGTGATGGGTGTAACTTCATGACAATTGAATATCTATTAATTTCTTGTTTTTTTTTTTAATTACAAATTTCTGAATTATATGTTTCCAGCAGTCAGAAACTCATCAATTATGAGTTTAGGTTTTCTCACTGTTCCTTGTGTTCAATGAAGACATAATTATTTTCTGCACTCCCAAACGTAGCTCTTCCTTCTGTATTTTTGTGAAAAAAAAAATGACGGATTAAATACAGAAAGAAGAGCTAAGTTTTGGAATGTGGTTTATATTTTTTTTTAAACTTTTGACTGAGAGTGGAGATGAGCTGTGGTAGCCAGCACAGGGGTCGTCTGTGTGGGATACAAATTTGGAGCCATAGGTTTGGGTATGTTCCACATTTATTTACTGATGCCAGGGGTGGACTGACAACTCATGGGGCCCCTGGGCAATAGGAGATCATGGGGCCCGTGTGTCCTTGCCCAAACTCAAAAAAGCCTATGAAAAAGGTACCAGGGGCATCTCATGGGGCCCCCTACTGACCCCGGGCCCTCGGGCAGTGGACTGACCATTTGGAAACTCGGGCACTGCCCGAGGGCCCGGGGTCAGTAGGGGGTCCCATGAGATGCCCCTGGTACCATTTTCATAGGCTTTTTTGAGTTTGGGCAAGGACACAGGGGCCCCATGATCTCCTATTGCCCGGGGGGCCCCATGAGTTGTCAGTCCGCCCCTGTGCCCGAGTTTCCAAATAGTCAATCCGCCCCTGACTGATACCAATGAAATATAGCCCAAAAAAAGGGGATCCTGTTGTAAAATGATTGTGTAGTAAAGAAGATTTCCTCGCAAAGAAGAGAATTATACTTACCTGTCCCACCACCAGCACCACCGATCTCGGTTGTTTTCATGCTGCCTGGAAAATCCTCCTTTTTCTATACACTTCTGGGAGAGTTGGATACCTCGTCCCCCAAATTAAACTGTAATCCTTTCTGGTGGCCCCTACCTCACTACTGTCCCACATGGAAGAAAAATATATTTTAAAAATACATTCTTAACCCCTTCCTGTCCGAACACTTTCCCCCCCTTCCAGCCCAGGCCAATTTTCAGCTTTCAGTGCTATCACACTTTGAATGACAATTGCGCGGTCATGCAATACTGTACCCATATGAATTTTTTACCATTTTTTTGAGACAGATAAAGCTTTATTTTGGTGGTATTTAGTCACCACTGGGAATTTTATTTTTTTTTTTGCTATATACAGTTGTGCTCAAAAGTTTACATACCCTGGAAGAAATTGTCAAATTTTGGTATTGATACTGAAAATATGACTGATCATACCAAAAAAATGCTCTTTTATTGAAGGATGATGATCATATGAAGCCATTTATTATCAAAAGTTGTTTGGCTCCTTTTTAAATCATAATGATAACAGAAATCACCCAAATGGCCCGGATCAGAAGTCTCCGCCCCCTGGAATGTTCATCTTTGGTACAGACACACAAGGTGACACACACGGGTTAAAATGCCAATTAGAGGTTAATGTCCCACATCTGTGGCTTTTTAAATTGCAATTAGTGTCAGTGTATAAATAGTCAATGAGTTTGTTAGCTCTTACGTGGAAGCACTGACTAGGCTAGATACTGAGCCATGGGGATCAGAAAAGAACTGTCAAAAGTCCTGCATAACAAGGTAATGGAACTTTATAAAGATGGAAAAAGACATAAAAAGATGTCCAAAGCCTTGACTATGCCAATCAGTACTGTTAAATCACCTATTAAGAAGTGGAAAGTTCGGGGACCTCTTGATACCAAACCAAGGTCAGGTAGACCAAGAAAAATTGCAGCCATAACTGACAATTTTGGCCATATTCAATATATTTCAAAAATATATTTCAATATATTTGTAAATATATTGTTAATATATTAATATATTATTAAAAATATATTCAGAACACATGCTGCAATATATCTCAAAGTGTAATTTGGAATGCATTTGCAAGTATATTTAAAAATCTATGTTTAAATGCGTTTTTCTAGATGTTCAAAAATATCTGAAAAATATATTTTGAAAAATATATTTTTAAATATATGCCTTTGGAAAACATATTTTAATTTCCATTTTTTGGAATACATGTTTAAATATATTCGCGTAGGCCAATATATTGTAAGTATATGTAGCATGTATAATTTTTTTTTTTCTAAATATATTGAAAATATATTTCTCTTCCATATGGGATGTCCTGCACTGATGTAGGAGCCAGCAGAAGGAACCTCAACATTTGGTGAGGGAACCAGAGATTTGATGCTTCTAAACAGGGGCGGACTGACAACTCATGTGGCCCCCAGGCATTAGGGGATCATGGGGCCCCCGTGTCCTTGCCCACACTCAAAGCACACCCAAAAAGCCTATGAAAAAGGTACCAGAGGCATTTCATGGGGCCCCCTACTGACCCCGGGCCCTCGGGCAGAGCCCGAGTGCTCTAATGGTCAGTCCTCCCCTGCTTCTAAAAGTGTGTCAGAGTTGGAGGATTCTCCCAGCACCATAGCTCTTGAAGAGAACAAGGATGAGCAGCATGACCGGCCAGTCAGATGAGTATACCCTCATGGAAGAAAAATATATTTGAAATATATTCTTCAGATTTTTTTTAACATATAAAAAAGTAATTTTAACATATATTTTTCATATATTTTGTAATAAAACCGCATTTCAACACAGTATAATATATATATCTTTATTGAAATATGTTTTGAATTATATTGACTATGGCCAAAATTATAGCATTTCAAATATCTGGCAATATATTTGGGAAGAGTATTTTTAAAATATATTTTAAATATATCTTTCTTCCATGTGGGTAATACCTCTTCTTTATAGGTAACCTTCTTTAGTGCTTTTTATGTTTCATTATGGTTGCTTTAAACAAAAAGTATTGTGAACAAATAACAGGCACTCTGGTTCAGATCCAATGACCAGATGTGTTTGTATCAACATCAACTCTTATGACTTTCCAACAGCTGCATCCTTAGTCATAATGTAAACCGCATGTATTGAGATAAAGTTTACCCCATCGTGACCAATGGTCATTGATGCCTACTTCAGATGTAGCAACGCCAGCATGCACCAGTTGACTTAAAATGTTACTAAACCCACAACAGTACAATCAGTCTGTATATGCAGTAAAGCATGCTTGTTCTACTCACTGTGGGACCTAAGGGTTTAATCCTCCGCATTGCATAAAAATGCTGTTTGATCCTGGCTTTTCTGATCCTCCCCTTCTTCCAATGTCCCCCTCTTATCTCCTGATAAGACATATTGTGTGGAGACACTCTGCACATGCTCAGACTGATAGAAGTCACAAGACTGCTATATACTGCTGATGAGAAAAGGTATTTAGCAGTTTATATTTACTAAAATAATTGCATTTCCATGTTCTGGTTACTATGGGAGACCAGATATAGTGAATGCAGGGTCCGTGGAGACCAGATATAGTCAATGCGGGGTCCGGGGAAAGCTGACACAGTGAATGCAGGGTCCGGGGAGACCAGATATAGTGAATGCAGGGTCCGGGGAGAGCGGATATAGTGAATGCAGGGTCCGGGGAGACCAGATATAGTGAATGCAGAGTCCGGGGAAAGCTGACACAGTGAATGCAGGGTCTGGGGAGAGCGGATATAGTGAATGCAGGGTCCGGGGAGAGCGGATATAGTGAATGCAGGGTCCAGGGAGACCGGATATAGTGAATGCGGGGTCCAGGGAGACTGGATATAGTGAATGCAGGGCCCGGGGAGACCAGATATAGTGAATGCAGGGTCCGGGGAGAGCAGATATAGTGAATGCGGGGTCCGGGGAGAGCGGATATAGTGAATGCAGGGTCCGTGGAGAGTGGATATAGTGAATGCAAGGTCCGGGGAGACCGGATATAGTGAATGCAGGGTCCGGGGAGTCTGGATATAGTGAATGCAGGGTCCGGGGAGACTGCATATAGTGAATGCGGGGTCCGGGGAGAGCGGATATAATGAATGCGGGGTCCGGGGAGACCGGATATAGTGAATGCAGGGTCCGGGGAGAGCGGATATAGTGAATGCAGGGTCCGGGGAGAGCGGATATAGTGAATGCAGGGTCCGGGGAGACCGGATATAGTGAATGCAGGGTCCAGGGAGACTGGATATATTGAATGCAGGGTCCAGGGAGACCGGATATAGTGAATGCAGGGCCCGGGGAGACCAGATATAGTGAATGCAGGTTTCGGGGAGTCCGGATATAGTGAATGCAGGGTCCTGGGAGACCGGATATAGTGAATGCAGGGTCCGGGGAGAGCGGATATAGTGAATGCCGGGTCCAGGGAGACCGGATATAGTGAATACAGGGCCCGGGGAGACCAGATATAGTGAATGCAGGTTCCGGGGAGTCCGGATATAGTGAATTCAGGGTCCGGGGAGAGCGGATATAGTGAATGCGGGGTCCGGGGAGAGCGGATATAGTGAATGCAGGGTCCGGGGAGAGTGGATATAGTGAATGCGGGGTCCGGGGAGACCGGATATAGTGAATGCCGGGTCCAGGGAGACCGGATATAGTGAATACAGGGCCCGGGGAGACCAGATATAGTGAATGCAGGTTCCGGGGAGTCCGGATATAGTGAATTCAGGGTCCGGGGAGAGCGGATATAGTGAATGCAGGGTCCGGGGAGATCGGATATAGTGAATGCAGGGTCCGGGGAGAGTGGATATAGTGAATGCAGGGTCCGGGGAGACCGGATATAGTGAATGCAGGGTCCGGGGAGACCGGATATAGTGAATGCAGGGTCCGGGGAGTCTGGATATAGTGAATGCAGGGTCCGGGGAGACTGCATAATGAATGCAGGTTCCGGGGAGTCCGGATATAGTGAATTCAGGGTCCGGGGAGAGAGGATATAGTGAATGCGGGGTCCGGGGAGACCGGATATAGTGAATGCAGGGTCCGGGGAGAGCGGATATAGTGAATGCAGGGTCCGGGGAGACCGGATATAGTGACTGCGGGGTCTGGGGAGAGCGGATATAGTGAATGCAGGGTCCGGGGAGTCTGGATATAGTTACTGCAGGGTCCGGGGAGACCAGATATAGTGAATGCGGGGTCCAGGGAGACTGGATATATTGAATGCAGGGTCCAGGGAGACTGGATATAGTGAATGCAGGGCCCGGGGAGACCAGATATAGTGAATGCAGGTTCCGGGGAGTCCGGATATAGTGAATTCAAGGTCCGGGGAGAGTGGATATAGTGAATGCGGGGTCCGGGGAGAGCGGATATAGTGAATGCGGGGTCCGGGAAGAGTGGATAGAGTGAATGCAGGGTCCGGGGAGACCGGATATAGTGAATGCAGGGTCCGGGGAGTCTGGATATAGTGAATTCAGGGTCCGGGGAGAGCGGATATAGTGAATGAAGGGTCCGGGGAAAGCGGATATAGTGAATGCAGGCTCCGGGGAGACCAGATATAGTGAATGCAGGGTCCAGGGAGAGCGGATATAGTGAATGCAAGGTCTGGGGAGAGCAGATATAGTGAATGCAGGGTCCGGGGAGACCAGCTATAGTGAATATAGGGTCTGGGGAGACCAGATTTAGTGAATGCAGGGTCTGGGGAGAGCAGATATAGTGAATGCAGGGTCCGGGGAAAGCGGATATAGTGAATGCAGGCTCCGGGGAGACCAGATATAGTGAATGCAGGGTCCTGGGAGACCGGATATAGTGAATTCAGGGTCCGGGGAGACCAGATATAGTGAATTCAGGTCCAGGGGAGAGCAGATATAGTGAATGCAGGGTCCGGGGAGACCGGGTATAGTGAATGCGGGGTCCGGGGAGACCAGATATAGTGATTGCAGGGTCCGGGGAGAGCGGATATAGTGAATGCAGGGTCCGGGGAGAGCGGACATAGTGAATGCAGGGTCCAGGGAGACCGGATATAGTGAATGCAGGGTCCGGGGAGAGCGGATATAGTGAATGCAGGGTCCGGGGAGACCGGATATAGTGAATGCAGGGTCCAGGGAGAACGGATATAGTGAATGCAGGGTCCGGGGAGACCGGATATAGTGAATGCAGGGTCCGGGGAGACCGGATATAGTGAATGCAGGGTCCGGGGAGAGCGGATATAGTGAATGCGGGGTCCGGGGAGACCGGATATAGTGAATGCAGGGTCCAGGGAGACCGGATATAGTGGATGCAGGGTCTGGGGAGAGTGGATATAGTGAATGCAGTGTTTTTATTTTTTTAAATATATTCTTCAGATTTTTTTCAACATATAAAAAAGTAATTTTAACATATAATGTATATGTATATATAATGTATAATATATAATGTAAATGCATTCCAAAAATTTAAATTTGTATTGTTAAAAACATACAGTATATTTGAAATGTATTTTTAAAATTGATTAAACAGATTTGTACAAGCGGCGTGGACCCAAACCCGTCATCCGGACAGATCCCCTGCTGAACATGCAGATCGGCTTGGTGGAGTCCACCTGTCTGAACGGGTCCTAAGGAGTAGAAGTGCAGGAGTTGTGAGTGTAAGGACTGTGGTATATGCGTGTGATGTATACATGGGTTAGCTCAGACCCCATGCGCAAATTCAATATAATTTAACTACGCCCACTTTTCAGCACGTCGTACACCAGGTGCCCTTTTTTCACAAGATCTATAATTGGGAGGCATGGTGGGTGCCTGGAAATTTGTATGGAGATAAGGGGGTGGGTTAAAGGCTAAGTTCACCTTTAGGACCCCTTCACTCAGGCTTTCCGTATGTCCTTCTTTTATCTGTTTATTTATGGATGAAAAATGGACCCCCATGTATTTCTATGGACTAGCGGGTATTATTATTATACAGTATTTATAAAGCGCCAATAGTTCGCTCAGCGCTGTACATTACAAAGGGGGACAGAACATGTGACAGAACAATACCAATACAATGTGATACACGAGGGGTTCGAGGGCCCTGCTCTTTCGAGCTTACAATCTAGGAGGGGGGGATGGTGGCACAGGAGGAGATAGCTGTGGGGGATGGAGTGGTAGGAAGAGTGGAGGAGGTCGGCAAGTTAGCAGGGGGTGGGGTAGGCTTCCCTGAAGAGATGGGTTTTCAGGGTGCGCCTAAAGGAGAGGAGAGTAGGTGATAATCTGATGGGTTGGGGCAGGGAGTTCCAGAGGATGGGTGACACCCTGGAAAAGTCCTGGAGGCGGGCATGGGAGGAGGAGACCAGGGAACTAGAGAGAAGGAGGTCTTGTGAGGAGCGGAGTGTGCGTGCTGGGCGGTACTTGGATATTAGGTCAGTGATGTAGTTCGGGGCAGTGTGGTGGACAGCTTTGTACATCAGTGTTAGGATTTTGAATTTGATCCGTTGCGCAGTCGGAAGCCAGTGGAGGGATTGGCAGAGGGGGGTGGAGGACACTGAATGGAGGCCAGTGGAGGGATTGGCAGAGGGGGGTGGCGGAGACAGAGCGGTTGGAAAGGTGAATGAGTCTGGCAGCCGTATTCAGGATGGACTGAAGCGGGGATAGCCAGCGGCGAGGCAGGCCAGTGAGGAGGGAGTTGCAGTAGTCGAGTCGTGATATGATGAGGGAGTGGATGAGCTGTTTAGTGGTTTCCGGGGTTAGGAACGTGCGGATTTTGGCGATGTTGCGGAGGTGGAGTCTGCACGAGTTTGTTAAAGATTGGACTTGGGGCTGGAAGGATAGGTTGGAGTCCAGAATGACACCCAGTACTCTGGCCTGCAGGGCGGGTTTGATGGTAGCGTTGTTGGATGTGACGGAGAAATCAATGGGGGGTGGTGTCCGGGCTGGGGGGAAGACAAGAAACTCGGTTTTGGAGAGGTTCAATTTAAGGAAGTGGAGCGACATCCAGTCTGATATGTCGCTCAGTAGGTGTGTGATTCGGGCTGAGACCAAGGGGGTGAGGTGGGGGGTTGAGAGATAGATTTGTGTGTCGTCGGCATAGAGGTGGTAGTTGAAGCCGTGAGAGTGTATGAGTTGGCCAAGGGAGGAGGTATAGATGGAGAAGAGAAGGGGCCCAAGGACAGAGCCTTGAGGGACCCCAACAGAGAGGGGGAGTGAGGGGGAGGTGGTAGCATTATAGGGAACGCTGAAGGAGCGTTGTGACAGGTAGGATGAGAGCCAGGAGAGAGCAGAATCTCTGAGGCCGAGGGAGTGTAGTTTTTTGAGGAGGAGGGGGTAGTCGACTGTGTCGAAGGCCGCAGAGAGGTCAAGGAGTAGGAGCACTGAATAGTGGCCATTAGCTTTGGCGGTCGTTGGAGAGTTTGAGTAAGGCAGTTTCGGTGGAGTGTAGGGGACGGAAGCCGGACTGTAGGGGATCGAGGAGGTTGTTGTCGTTGAGGTGAGAGCATAGGCGGGTGTAGACTAGGCGCTCGAGGAGTTTAGATGTAAATGGGAGCAGGGAGATGGGTCTGAGGTTGTTCGGGTCATTGGGGTCCAGGGAGGGCTTTTTAAGTATGGGGGTGATGTGTGCATGTTTCAGAGGGGAGGGGAAAGTGCCTGAGGAGAGGGAGAGATTGAAGATGTGGGTGAGGGAGCGTAGGATGGAGGAGGAGGAAGGTCGTAGGAGTTGTGAGGGGATAGGGTCGAGGGGGCTGGTGGTGAGGCGGGCATCAGAGAGGATCTTGGAGACTTCCTCGATGGTAGTAAGGTCAAAGGTGTGGAGTGTGGGGGGATCTTCAGTATGAGGAATGTAGGGTGGGGTGGAAGAGGAGGTCAGAGCAGTGGTGGGGCCGTGGGAGAGGGGTGATGAGGGGGTAGCTGAGTGAGGGTGAAGGGGGTTGGAGAGAGTTTGAGCAGTGACGAAGTCCCTGCGGGTTATGTCGAGGGGGAGGGGGGATAAGGGGGTAGCTGTGTGAGAGGGGACGGTTTGAGAGGGTGTGTGAGTTGCGGCAGTGTCCTTGCGAATTGTGTCAATCTTGTTTTTGAAGTGATTGGCAATCTCAAGGGCAGTGAGTGAGGTGCTGGGTGGAGGTGGGGGTGGAGAGAGTAGAGAGTTGAAGGCAGAGAAGAGTCGGCGAGGATTGGAGGAGAGGGCCTTGATGAGGGTCAAGAAGTAGGCCTGTTTGGCAGCATGGAGGGAGGAGGTGTAGGTGTGGAAGGCAGATTTGTAGCGGGTGAAGGCTTGTTGGGATTTGGTTTTGCGCCATAGTCGCTCCAGGGCACGACTTTGTCGTTTGAGGGTTTTGGTGTGATCAGTCTGCCAGGGCTGGAGCGGTCGGGGTCTGATGTTGCGTGTGGTTAAAGGCGCTAGTGAGTCAAGGGCTGTTGAGAGCGCATTGTTGTAGGCGGTCAAAGCCAAGTCAGGGCAGGACAGGGGGAGGATGCGGTCGTGGAGTTGATCAGCTGCAGAGTGGAGGGGGGCAGGGTTAAGGTTGCGGAGGTTACGGCTGGTAGTAGTGTGACATTTGGAGGGGTAGGCGTTGGAGGACGAGGAGATAGAGAAGGTGATCAGGTTGTGGTCAGAGAGAGGGAAGGGGGTGTTAGTGAGGTTGTGGGGAGCGCAGCGGTTGGAGAAGACAAGGTCCAGGATATTTCCGTCGGAGTGGGTGGTGGATTGTATGCACTGTGCAAGTGCAAAGGAGGAGGTTAGGTGGAGGAGACGGGCTGTGTCTGGGTTGTCGAGGTTGACAGGGATGTTGAAATCCCCAAGGATGATGGTGGGTAGCTCAGAGGAGAGGAAGAAGGGTAGCCAGGAGGAGAAGTCTTCCAGGAAGCGTGGTATGGATCCAGGAGGCCGGTATATCACAGCAATCTTCAGGGGGGTTGGGGAGAATAGTTGGACGCAGTGGGCCTCGAAGGTTGAGAAGGATAGGGAGGGGGGGTTTGGGAGGACTCGGAAGGTGCTCTGCGGTGACAGGAGCAGACCAACCCCACCACCTTTACGACCGTTAGGCCTGGGTGAGTGGGTCCAGGTGAGACCTCCGTAGGAGAGTGCAGCAGGGGAGGTAGAGTCAGTGGGCTGGATCCAGGTTTCCGTGATCGCTAGGAGGTTGAGGGAGTGGGAAACAAAGAGGTCGTGGATGGCGGTAAGCTTGTTGCACACCGATCGGGCAATCAGGAGTGCACATGAAAATGGGGGGAGATTTTAGGGAGCAGGGGGACAGATACTAAGTTGTGGGGGTTGCAGTAGGACGTGGAGGTGGGAGGGTGTTGAGCGGGTGAGGGAGGTGGAGGGCCAGGATTCGGGGAGATGTCCCCCGCGGCTAGGAGGAGGAGAAGGGTGAGAAAGGTGGCATGGGAGCGGGATGTGCAGGAGCGTGAGAAACTACTAGTGGAGGTGTTGGGGTCAGTGGGAGAGTGGAGTAATAGGAGGAGGTGGTGGGTGCCATAGAGGGGCGAAGGAAGCAGTGAGGACACAATATACAATTGTTTGGGAGGGGTAGAGGGATATAGTGAATGGATTTTGGGAATGGAGGAGAGGAAAATGAGAAGGAGGAGTAGAAGAGCATTTTGGGGAGATGAAGAGAGCAATAGTAGGGAGATGATAGCAGTGAGGGGGAGATGTACAGGTTGTGGGTTGGAGCAGAGGGGTAAAGAAATGAGATCTGGGAACAGAGGATAGTAATATGATAAGGAGAAGAGGGGCGTATTATATAAAGGTACACAGAGTGGGTCTCAGGCATGTAAGAGGTATAAATGGATGATCATCTGTTTACATCCATTAATGTCTGAATCCGCTGGCATCCGTTTTTTTCAACAGAAGGAACCCCTATTTTTTTTCCTTAAAAAAAAAAAAAACCGGAACGGACAAACAACAGATGTAAACGGACTTATGGTCCGTTATTGCATTGGTAAAGGATGCAAAAAAACAGATGTAAACTGATGAAAAATGTATGTGAACTGATCTATTTTTTCTTTGAAAAAACATGACTGAGCAGATGAAAAAAACAATGCCCCTGTGAAAGACCCTTTTAAAAAAATAATAAATGCACATACACTCACCGTCTACATTGATAGGTCCACCTTGCTAGTGCCAAGAAAATCTCCCCCACATCATGACCCCACCACCAGCCTGAACCATTGATACAAGAGATGGGATTCTGCTTACCTTGGGTGTACCGAGTGGTTATTTGAGTTACTGTTGTCTTTCTATCTTCCAGAACCAGTCTGCCCATTCTCAACAAGGCATTTTCCTCCACACAACTGCCACTCACTGGATATTTTCTCTTTTTCAGGCCACTCTCTGTAAACCCTAAAGATGGTTGTGTGTGAAAATCCCAGTAGATCAGCAGTTTTTTAAATACTCAGACCAGCCCGTCTGGCACCAACAACCATTCTACGTTCAAAGTCACTTAAATCCCCTTTCTTTCCCATTCTGTTGCTCGGTTTGAACTTCAGCAAGTCGTCTTCACCACGTGTAGATGCCTAAATGCATTGAGTTGCTGCCGTGTGATTGGCTGATTAGCAATTTGTGTTACCAAGCAATTGAACAGGTGTACCTAATAAAGTGGCCGGTGAGTGTATTTTTGCAGGTAAAAAAAGTACATTTATTTATTTTTTTGCTGGAGCTTGCCAAGCATTGCACCCGCAATCAGCAGATCATCAAGTGTAATGTCAGGCTCCTGCAGATTCTCAGTCTGTCCGTACCTCCTGTACAGGCAGACAATTACTGAAGAGTAAGAAGACCAATGAACTATCGCTCACCAGCGCCTTCACAGTTCATTGAGAACTACAAGTCATCTGCTGCAATGGCGGATGGTAGTTGTAGTTCATTCATTCACAGAACTCAGTGAATGAATGATGCTATCACAACAGCAGGTGTGGGGAGATGATCCCCCACCCACTGTCACAGCAAAGGATCAAAATGTTAAATACCCCGATCTATTATATTTGATTTTTATTATATTGAAATAGATGTTTTTTCTTTCTAATGAGGCAAATTTAAAATAACTACAAACCTTCCCACACATCACTCTCCCCCATCAGCAACCTCTTAACCACTTCCAGTCCGGACACTTTCACCCCCTTCCTGCTCAGGCCAATTTTCAGCTTTCAGCGCTGTAGTACTTTGAATGACAATTGAGCAGTCATGCAACACTGTACCCATATGAATTTTTTTGCGACAGATATAACTTTATTTTGGTGGTATTTATTCACCACTGGGATTTTTTTTTTTGCTATATAAACAAAAAAGTCCAAAAATTTATAAAAAAAGTTTTTTTTATACAATTTTGCAAAAAAATAATCTTTCTTCATAAATCTTTGCCAAAATGTATTCAGTTATCTTTTTAGTAAAAAAATAACCCAAATTAGTTTATAACCAAAAATTATAACTTTTTTTTTACATTTTTATTTTTTTTTTATATTTATTATTTATGCTTTTTTTTTTTTTTTAACATACTGTCACCCTAGCAGTACAGTGTCACCATAGTGACACTGTACTGCTTGTGGGGGATGATGAAGATTTGTTTTTTTTTTACACCCATAAAGGCTGTAAAAGCAATCATTTCTCCTCCTCTCTCGAGAAATACTGTGTGAGCTGTGATTGGTCACAGCTTGTCACATGGTACAAGGCTGTTGTGAATAGCCTTGTACCATGTGACCTCTGTGATCATTCACAGATTTCACACGTAGTAAGAAAAGTTGTCAGAAGTTACATCTTGCTTACTACTCTGCATGTGATCACTGATTGGCAAATTAGTGGTCACATGATCGGGACCTCACACAGAGGTCCCGTACAGCGATCAGTGCCGTGCGCTCCCAGGGAGCATGTGCAATCCAAAATGGCGGGCGCCGTTTATGAATGGCAACCCACCCCTAGACTGCCACTGTCAAGCCATTTGCACACAGCAACAAGGGCTGGTGGTGCAATGGATAATGCGTCTGACTACAGGTCAGAAGATTGCAGGTTTGACTCCTGCCTGGCTTGTATTTCTTCACTTCTGAGTATTTTTTTTTCTCTATTGCTCTCTTTTGTTTTCAAAATAGGAAATATAGGCAATGATGGTATTTTCTAGATAAGGACTTCTGGTCTTTCTCTGAATGTCCCCAATAGGAACCGAGACAGCAGAAAGAACCTAAAAGTGGTTTTATTACTCTATCAAGATTTAGAGTCCTTATCTAAATCTAAACCAAGTTTTGCCTTTAGTTACACCTTAACTATTTCATAATTTGTTTTTTCTTTAATAGTGCTCCTGTGCTCCCCCAAACTCCCCATCCACAGCAGACTGCTAGAGATGAGGACTGCCTCACTCTTTCATTGGCCTATCTCTAGCAATCTGACACGCCCCTGAACAAAAGCTGTCCTCCAATCCACAAGGTTAACACTCCCTGCTGATTGGAGCACACTAGCTGTGACTGTGTATTGGGAGCAGGGGCGGGCTGACAACTCATGGGGCCCCCGGGCAATAGGGGATCATGGGGCCCCTGTGTCCTTGCCCACACTCAAAGCACACCCAAAAAAGCCTATGAAAGGTACAAGGGACATCTCATTGGGCCCCCTACTGACCCCGGGCCCTCGGGCAGTGCCCGAGTTCCCCAATGGTCAGTCCGCCCCTGCCCCAGAACATGCCTTGCATACACTCCATGAGCCCCTCTGCACACGATCTGTAATCTGCTGTGCGTATTGGGAGCAGGGGCGGACTGACAACTCATGGGGCCCCCGGGCAATACGGAATCATGGGGTCCCTGTGTCCTTGCCCAAACTCAAAAAAGCCTATGAAAAAGGTACCAGGGGCACCTCATGGGGCCCCCTTCTGACCCCGGGCCCTCGGGCAGTGCCCAAGTTTCCAAATGGTCAGTTCGCCCCTGAGTGGGAGTGTTATATTTCTGAAAGGTAGCTGATATACAGTATATATACTGTGTATATATATATATATATATATATATATATATATATATATATATAAAAACATTTTTGAGTAGATCTTAAAGCTAATCTGTGCATTGCATATTGTATGGTGCAGTATATATAGTGCCCAGAAGATGGAGGTATTTACACTATTATTTTCTTTCCAGTTGTTTCTATGATGGTCCAAGTAAGATTCAGCACTTGTTCCAACTAAGTAGACAAATCAGTATAATCTCCAGATTTACATTTCCTCCAAATTTGATATTGCTTTTGTTTCATACTGTAATACACATGTCAACCTTGACAAGGATCAGAGTTGCATACAAATCTGTTGCTCTGATACCTATTTCCTTTGGATGAACTAAATTACTGAAAATTATTCTAAGAGCTTTTTATCTGCTCCTAGCTAAACAGTGATATCCTATGTGCAGGGCTGTAGATCTTTTTTCCTGGGGGGGGGGTTAAGCTCAGAAGGGGTGGGTGGAAGGAAGGCAAAGACAAGCAGCGATCTCCTGTATAGCTTTCAATTAACAGCGATCTCCTGTATGGCTTTCAATAAAGCAGCTGGAAGCCGATTCTCCTCCCCTCCCTCCTGCGACTTCCTGCTGCTTCATTGAAAGCCATACAGTAGATCGCTACTTTTCACTGCCCCCACCTCCATCCCTCCCACACACCTGTAGTCCCGGCACTGCTCGCTTCCCCCACCTTATGTCTACCTGCGGGCGAGTGGAAATTTCAACGGCTGCAGGGGTGGTTATCAACTCTCCTCTGGGGGGGGTTCAGACCCCCATGACTCTCTCCCCTTATCTACGCCCTTGCCTATGTGTCCTTGCACACTCCTCCTCAAAAAACGACACTCTTTTGGCCTCAGAGACTCTCTCCTGGCTCTCTTCCTATCTATATCAATGCTCCTTCAGTGTTACCTATAATGCTGCCACCTCCTGCTCTCTCCCCCTCACTGTTGGGGTCCCCCAAGGTTCTGTCCTCGGGCCCCTTCTCTTCTCCATCTACACCTCCTCCCTTGGTCAACTGATACACTCCCACGGCTTCAACTACCATCTCTATGCCGATGACACTCAAATCTACCTCTCGACCCCTCGCCTCACCCCTTCAGTCTTCACCCGAATCACTAGCCTTCTGAACGACATATCAGACTGGATGTCACTCCACTTTATCAAATTAAACTTTGCCAAAACCGAGCTCCTAGTTTTCCCCCCAGCCCACGCCCCCCGACCTCTCCATCACAACGCCACTATCAGCCCCACCCCGCAAGCCAAAGTACTAGGAGTCATTCTAGACTCCAATCTGTCTTTCCAGCCCCAGATCCAATCGCTGACAAATTCATGCAGACTCCACCTCCGCAACATCTCCAAAATACACACGTTCCTAACTCCAGAAACTACAAAGCAACTCATTCACTCCCTTATCATATCATGACTTGACTACTGCAACTCCCTCCTCACCGGCTTACCTCATCACAGGCTATCCCCGCTTCAGTCTATCCTGAATACTGCGGCCAGACTCATCCACCTTACTAACCGCTCCGTATCCGCCACCCCCCTCTGTCATTCCCTCCACTGGCTCCACCCCCCTCTGTCATTCCCTCTAATGGCTTCTGATTGCCCAACGCATAAAATTAAAAATACTAACATTGATGTACAAAGCCATTCATAACACTGCCCCAAACTACATCACCGACCTGATATCCATCTACCACCCAAAACGTACTCTTCACTCCTCACAAGACCTCCTACTCTCCAGTTTCCTGGTCTCCTCCTCCCATGCCCGTCTCCAGGACTTCTCCAGGGCTTCCCCCATCCTCTGGAACTCACTACCCCAATCCATCAGACTGTCACCTTCCCTCCTCACCTTTAGGCACACCCTGAAAACCCATCTCTTCAGAGAAGCCTACTCCGCCCTCACCTAACAGCCGATCTCCTCTGCTCTTCCCACCACTCCATCCCCCACAGCCGCTTCCTCCTGTACTACTCTCCCCCCCTCCTAGATTGTAAGCTCCAAGGAGCAGGGCCCTCGAACCCCTCGTGTACTGTATTGTTACTGTACTGTCTCCCATTATAATGTACAGCGCTGAGCAAACCGTTGGTGCTATATAAATACTGTATAATAATAATAAAAATACTTTAGGCTATCAGCATTTTTTGAGCTTCAGCATCTAGGAGCAGAGAAAAATGTTTTTGTAGAATTTTTTTAGAGCGTTTTTCCAACACTGCTAAATGCTACTAAAACAAACTTACAAATAAGTGTATACTTACCTGCTCTGTGTAGTGGATTTGCATAGAGCAGCCCAGATCCTCCTTTTCTCAGGTCCCCCACTGGCGCTCCTGGCTCCTCCCTCCTGCCGGGTGCCCCTACAGCAAGCAGCTTGCTATGGGGGCACCCAAGCATGCGCACTCCCCAGCTGCTGCTCTGTGTGTCTATTCACACACAAAGCCATGGCCCTGCCACCTCTCTCTTCTCATTGGCTCACTGGCTGTGATCGATAGCATCAGGAGACAGTGGCTCCCGTTGCTGTCTCAGTCAATGAGGAGCAGAATTCCAAGGATAGCGGAGACTCCAGTGCACATCACTGGATCAAGAGGGGTCTTAGGTGAATATTAGGGGGGCTGGGGGGGGTGATGCTGCACAGAGAAGGTTTTTTATGCAAGAATCCTGAAACTCTACACCTGGATTACTATATAGAAGGGGTCTGAAGTGGGTAATTCTCATATTTCATGGACATACTGATCTACCAAAGAGGCCAGCAGGTTCTGCTTCAACTATATGGAGACCTGGGGATATTGCCAGCAACCTCCAGGGAGAGTGCTACATGTAAATAGTATGTGTGTATATATATATATATATTTGTATATGTATATATATATATATATATATATATTTAAATAAAATATTTATTTATGTATTTATTTATTTTTTACATATGTGTACTAAACCACTAATTTAATGGCTAATTTATTATTTTACTTGTTTTGTTTTAGAAATAACATTATCCACCCTTTCCCCAACTTCTTATAGACACAGTAGCAAGGGCCAGTGGCGCAATGGATAACGCGTCTGACTACGGATCAGAAGATTGTAGGTTCGACTCCTACCTGGCTCGCTTTTTCACTTCTGAATATTTTTTTTCCTTTACTCATTTATTTGCAAATAAAAAATCTATTTAGGCAACTGTTATTTCATAGATAAAATTTGTATTTTTTCTTTGCTCTCTTCTTTTTATGATAAAAAATATATCTTTGTTAAACCTAAACTTTTATTATTATTATTATTATTACTACGAGTTTATATAGCGCCAAAGGGTTTGCTCAGCGCTGTACAATAGGGGGGGACAATACATGGCACAGTACAACAAAGACAGACAGCGTACGAGGGGTAAGAGGGCCCTACTCTTACGAGCTTACAATCTAGGAGGGAGGGGGTAAAGGTACAGTAGGAAGTGGCTGGGGGGGATGAAGTGGTAGGAGGAATGAGGGAGGATGGCCGTTAGGTGAGGGTGGGGTAGGCTTCCCTGAAGAGATGGGTTTTGAGGGAGCGCCTGAATGTGAATAGAGAAGGCGACAGTCTGATGGATTGGGGCAGTGAGTTCCAGAGGATGGGGGAGGACCTGGAGAAGTCCTGCAGTCGTGCATGGGAGGAGGAGACCAGGGAGCAGGATAGAAGGAGGTCCTGTGAGGAGCGAAGGGTACGGGTAGGGTGGTACCTGGTGATCAGATTGGTGAGGTAGTCAGGGGCAGTGTTGTGAACGGCTTTGTAGGTCAGGGTAAGGAGTTTAAATTTGATGCGTTGGGCAATCGGGAGCCAGTGGAGGGAGAGGCAGAGGGGGGAGCCAGTGGAGGGAGAGGCAGAGGGGGGACTTTTAGTGATCATTCTTGTATATTGAAAAATAAAATTGTTAAATACTCTGTGTAAAAATCTAGTATGGTGATAAAATCAGAATATGATGGTTACCATAAAATGTAGTTAGGCAACAGTGTTAATTCATAGATAAGGACTCCTGTCATTTCCCTACCTGGTCCAGATCAGCAACTAGAGCTTTCAGAAGGAGGTTACCTATGCTATCCTCTATAAATGCTTCATGACAGATTTATTTGAATATTTAAAGCATTTAATGCAGGCCATAGATGGGTCAAAAACCGGCCGTTTTAAAAAACAAAAAAAACAAAAAATCGGTCGTTCAATAGGCCGACGTTACCACCAACGGTAAAAAAAATCGGCCGATTTTCGTCCCGTCTACGGCCGGCATTTAATTACTTCTGTCCCTGCAGAGAGCACCACTATTATATTTGACATGAAAAAGTATTGTGGTTGCAACAATGTATCCATTTGTATCCATTTCAGAGACAGATGTTTTTATTCTGATACAAATAGATACATTGTTGCAACCGCAATACTTTTTCATGTCAAATATAATAGCGGACTGGAATTTTTCTTCTTTTTCTTCTTCTTTTTCTTATTTTTTTTTCTTCTTTTTCTTTTTCTTTCTTCTTTTTTCATCTTCTTTTTTCTTTTTCTCCTTCCTTTTTTTTTCTTCTTCCTTTTTTTTTCATCTTTTTTTTTTTTCTTCTTCCTTCTTTTTTCACCTTTTTTTTTTCTTCTTCCTTTTTTTTCATCTTTTTTTTTTTTCTTCTTCCTCTTTTTTCATCTTTTTTTTTTCTTCTTCCTTTTTTTTCCTCTTCGTTTTTTTTTCTGCTTCCTTTTTTTTCTTCTTCCTTTTTTTTCTGCTTCCTTTTTTTTTCTTCTTCCTTTTTGTTCTTTTTTTTTTCTACTTCCTTTTTTTTCTTCTTCCTTTTTTTTCCTCTTCCTTTTTTTTTCTTCTTCCTTTTTTTTTCTGCTTCCTTTTTTTTTCTGCTTCCTTTTTTCTTCTTCCTTTTTTTTTTCTTTTTCCTTTTTCTTCCAGGTCACGGCTCATGCGCAGATCTTTTATCGGTAAAAATATCGGCCGATTTGCTCATCATTGCCACGAAAATCGGCTAATCAGCAAAATCGGCCAATTTTTTTCAAACTTTACCGATTTAAAAAATGTGCCAAAATCCAGAAAAATGGCCAACCAATTAACCCATTAACGGTGCGAAAATTTGCCGCTTTTCTATGGCCTGAATTTGGCTAAAGTCCAGGGAAACATAGTTGACAAACCTATATGAGAGCTGTTATATGATTTGTATTCCTGGGCAGCCAATCCTGACATTCGCTTGCCCTTCCAGACAACATACCGGAGATGATGACCTGACTTTTCTCTACTGCAGTAAGTTATATTACTTGGTCACCCTCAACTCCAGGCTCTGATAGGCAAAACATTTTATTAGTTTTGGACAGAGTGGAGAGGAGTCAGAAATTCGCCTTCTCTATTTGCCTTGTTTATCTTTATCCCCGAGACAGAAAGTGAAAGAACAAAAAAAATTTTGGTTGTCAACAAAACAGGAATAGAGGGGAAATCTTTCAATGGGGACACCTGTGCTTGTGAAAACCACAGAGTCTCCCATTTTAGTGGGATTTCCTCTCACTTACTACTTTGGCTATGGGACAGAAGACATGACCACCAGTAATCACCCTGTGGCCTTCCAAACACAAGGACGAAGGAGGGGAATTAGATCAAATGGTAGAGCACTCGCTTAGCATGTGAGAGGTAGTGGGATTTATGACTGCATTCTACAGAATCTTTAGATCCACATCAACATGAATTAGTTATGAAATATACACAAGGAAGGGTCATGGGGATATGGATGAGATGAAGAGGAGGGGTTATGGGGATGAGATGAAGATGAAGAGGAGGGGTTATGGGGATGAGATGGAGATGAAGAGGAGGGGTTATGGGGATGAGATGGAGATGAAGAGGAGGGGTTATGGGGATGAGATGAAGGTGAAGAGGAGGGGTTATGGGGATGAGATGGAGATGAAGAGGAGGGGTTATGGGGATGAGATGGAGATGAAGAGGAGGGGTTATGGGGATGAGATGAAGGTGAAGAGGAGGGGTTATGGGGATGAGATGAAGGTGAAGAGGAGGGGTTATGGGGATGAGATGAAGAGGACGGGTTATGGGGATGAGATGAAGATGAAGAGGGGGGATTATGGGGATGAGATGAAGATGAAGAGAAGGGGTTATAGGGATGAGATAGAGATGAAGAGGGGGGGTTATGGAGATGAGATGAAGATGAAGAGGAGGGGTTATGGGGATGAGATGGAGATGAAGAGGAGGGGTTATGGGGATGAGATGGAGATGAAGAGGAGGGGTTATGGGGATGAGATGAAGATGAAGAGGAGGGGTTATGGGGATGAGATGAAGAGGAGGGGTTATGGGGATAAGATGAAGAGGAGGGGTTATGGGGATGAGATGAAGAGGAGGGGTTATGGGGATGAGATGAAGATGAAGAGGAGGGGTTATGGGGATGAGATGGAGATGAAGAGGAGGGGTTATGGGGATGAGATGAAGATGAAGAGGAGGGGTTATGGGGATGAGATGAAGAGGAGGGGTTATGGGGATAAGATGAAGAGGAGGGGTTATGGGGATGAGATGAAGAGGAGGGGTTATGGGGATGAGATGAAGATGAAGAGGAGGGGTTATGGGGATGAGATGAAGAGAAGGGATTATGGGGATGAGATGAAGAGGAGGGATTATGGGGATGAGATGAAGAAGAGGGGTTATGAAGATGAAGAGGATGGGTTATGGGGCCCTCGAACCCCTCGTGTATCACATTGTATTGGTATTGTTCTGTCACATGTTCTGTCTCCCATTGTAATGTACAGCGCTGAGCGAACCATTGGTGCTTTATAAATTCTGTATAATAATAATGGGGATGAGAAGAAGATGAAGAGGAGGGGTTATGGGGATATATATATATATATATATATATATATATACTGTATATATATGAAATATATTGCAGATGGTCAAAGCTGTAGCATTTCAAATATACATCAATATATTTGGGAAGAATATTTTTTAAATATATTTCAAATATATTTTTCTTCCATGTGGGATATTATAGTTTTATTTATGTGCTTGCAACATGGTTAAAGGGTTAAAATAGGGGGAAATGTGCATATATATTTTAATTATATACTAAATAGTTTTTTTTGCCTTACATACACTTTAATTACTGTCATTCTTCTACTGTCAACCAAGCCATAATCTCTCTAAATTTGCTCTACCTCATATACAGTAGCTCTCTGGGAAAGCAAGGATGGAAGGCTTGGGTGGCAGGACAGATAAACGCTCTTCTCTTTTACAGGGTGATTTTTTTGTTTGAGAAAATGTCAATGCAAAAAGACTTGATAACAGGAAGCCCCCCTTTGCCCACCAAAGACTCCTGAAAGGAGGGGAATTAGCTCAAATGGTAGAGCGCTCGCTTAGCATGCGAGAGGTAGCGGGATCGATGCCCGCATTCTCCAAGTGCTTTTTTTTTTCCAAGCCAGTTAATGGCTGGATCACCAGCTGAAAATAGAAGAAACCCCACAAAAGAAAGCTAATGCACACATTATGTCTACGAAATGAAAAGCCACAATATAATAGACGTTTGTTTTTGGGTTTAATATTGCTTTAAGTGCATACTGACTTCTTTTACTGCAGATAGGTGTTAAACTCCGGTGAGCGTGCATCTGGATTACCTGGTGGTGATGGTGGTTTTTGAAACCCATATATAATTTGCCAGTGCAGCACCATATCCTAAACAGGAGTGCTATTTAAAGTTAGTCTTGCTGGGGGGTAGTAAGACAGCTGAATTTATAGTTTAGTTGTTCACTTCATCTTCCTCTAAACCAGTGCTTCTCAAATAGTGGGGCGCACCCCCCTGGGGGGGCGCGAGGCTCCGTCAAGGGGGGCGCGTCGCCGTCCCCCCCTTCCGACAGAAGGGACACTAAGTACAGGGGTGGGCAGAGGGCTGCTGTCTCTTACCTGGCTCCCACGATGATCCATCCAGGAAGCGCTGCTCCTTCCGTCACTCCGGCCACTCCCTCACTCCTGCCGCTCGGCTCCGCCTCCTCACCGGTGATTGGCCGCCAGAACTGTAACTCAGGAAAGGTACACAGGCGGCCAATCACGGGCGAGGAGGCGGAGCCGAGCGGACCCGCGAAAATCGAGTGAGGGAAAAGCCGGTAAGTGTGCAGTGCAGAGGTGCTGCTGCAACCACATATGCTGGCTGCAGCAGCACCATACTGCAACAGGGGTCAGCAAGTGTCATTGGTGTCAGTGGGAGGAATAGTGCCGCATCATTGGTGTCACTGATACTAATGATGGGGCATTATTCCTCCCACTGACACAAACGATGGGGCACTATTCCTCCCCCCCACTGACACCAACGATGGGGCACTATTCCTCTTCCCACTGACAGGGTACTATTCCTCCCACTGACACCAATGATGGGGCACTATTCCTCCCACTGACACCAATGGTGGGGCACTATTCCTCCCACTGACACCAATGAAAGGACACTATTCCTCCCACTGACACCAATGATGGGGCACTATTTCCCCCACTGACACCAATGATGGGGCACTATTCCTCCCACTGATACCAATGATGGGGCACTATTCCTCCCACTGACACCAATGATGGGGCACTATTCCCCCCACTGACACCAATGATGGGGCACTATTCCTCCCACTGACACCAATGATGGGGCACTATTCCTCCCACTGACACCAATGATGGGGCACTATTCCCCCCACTGACACCAATGTTGGGACACTATTCCTCCCACTGACACCAATGTTGGGACACTATTCCTCCCACTGACACCAATGATGGGGCGCTATTCCTCCCACTGACACCAATGATGGGGCACTATTCCTCCCACTGACACCAATGATGGGGCACTATTCCTCCCACTGACACCAATGATCGGACACTATTCCTCCCACTGACACCAATGATGGGGCGCTGTTCCTCCCACTGACACCAATGATGGGGCACTATTCCTCCCACTGACACCAATGATGGGGCATTATTCCTCCCACTGACACCAATGATGGGGCACTATTCCTCCCACTGACACCAATGATGGGGCACTATTCCTCCCACTGACACCAATGTTGGGACACTATTCCTCCCACTGACACCAATGATGGGGCACTATTCCTCCCACTGACACCAATGATGGGGCACTATTCCTCCCACTGACACCAATGATGGGGCACTATTCCTCCCACTGACACCAATGATTAGGTCCTAAGTAAATGTTGGTGATCGGTTTGAATTCATTATTATTTATTGATTTTATGTATTTTTTCAGAATCATATGGTTTGACATGTCCAATCAAAAAATGTTTATAGTTTAATTAAGGATTTAATTTTTTTTGATGCACTTTAAATCTTTTCTGCTACAGTAAATAAAGCTATTCTTTGTTGTAAATTGATCCACATTTCTTTCTTTTTTTATTCTCTTATACGTTAATAAGGATACAGTGTTATGCAGAGGTGTACTTATAACAATTTTATAGACAAATGATACTATTTACAGTTGCACGGGGGGCGCGAAATGTTTTCTTCTTCCTAGGGGGGGCATGACAGAAAATAATTGAGAAGCACTGCTCTAAACTAAGTGGAACTGTGGCTTCTCTCTGCTGCCAGTAGGTGTCACTGGTATCTCTGGCAATAGAATGAGATCCAGTGTAATGAATATTTGTTTCCTCTAGCCAACCAGAAGGAGGTTTATTGCCCCTGGTGCATGCTGGGGAAGAGCATAAACATTGGGGGAGGACCATGTGAGCTCTCTTGTTCTAGTTCTTAAAGCGGAGTTCCACCTGTAAAAAAAAAAAAGTCAGCAGCTACAAAAACTGTATCTGCTGACTTCTAAAATACAGACACTTACCTGTCCCTCGGTCCAGCGGTGTCCTCACTACCGCTGGTCTCACCAGCCGTCTTCTCTCCCTGGTGCTGGCAGCTTCAGTGTGGGCATCCAGCTATGACAGCTTGCGGCTTCACAGCCGGGTGCCCACTGCGCATGAGCGAGAAGCGCTGCACTTTGTGAATGGCCCCATAATCTTCTGGGACCTGTCACGTGTCCCACAAGACTACGGGGAGGGAGGAGGAAGGACAACTTCTGCTTACAATCACCTAGGCAATCGCAGTGGAAGTGGGAACGGCTACCTGTCAAATTCGGGTACCCGCTCCCCAAAGGTGCCAATCCTTAATGGGGAGCAGGGGACAAAGGCTTAAAGTGGAACTTCCCCTTTTGGGTGGAGCTCCACTTTAAATACTGTCCCCCTTGTGATGTCATCATGTGCTGTGATTGGCCAAAGCTGTTTGCCCGCCGCTCCCCACAATGCACTGTGCCCTGGCAGTGCATTGTGATTGGCCAAAGTAATGCACCTGACCACAGGCCTGTGGTCAGGTGCAACACCTAACTTGTGGTCAGGTGCATTGCTTTGACCAATCACAGATGGGGTTTATTGCCCCTGGTGCATGCTGGGGTGGAGCATAAACATTGGGGGAAATGTGAGCTCTCTTGTTCCCTAGGCTTCAGCCTGACAGTTCTTAAATACTGTGATAATGTCATAAGGAAGCAGGGTCACCCCTGCCCCCTTGTGACATCATCATGCACTGGAATTCACCAAAGCTGTTTGCCCTCTGCTCCCCATAATGCGCACCGCCTTGGCGGTGCATTGTGATAGGCCAAAGCAATGCACCTGACCACAGGTCAGGTGCAATACCTACCTGTGGTCAGGTGCATTGCTTTGACCAATCACAAATGGGGTTTATTGCCCCTGGTGCATGCTGGGGTGGAGCATAAACATTGGGGGGACCATGTGAGCTCCCTTGTTCCCTAGGCTTCAGCCTGACAGTTCTGACAGTTCTTAAATACTGTGATGATGTCATAAGGGAGCAGGGTCACCCCTGCCCCCTTTTGACATCATCATGCGCTGGGATTGGCCAAAGCTGTTCGCCCGCCGTGCCCCAAAATGCATTGCGCCCTGGTGGTGCATTGTGGGGTGCGGTGGCTGAACAGCCTGCCGAATGTCCTTACCATTTTTGTGTTTGCCGATCTCACAAACAGCCAATGTTTGAGTTGAATTTATGTTCGACTTGAACATCTATCTCAATGCTAGTTATATGAACATTGGACCACCTGATATGTACAAGAAGGAAAACACTGCGGTAGGCAAAAGGGGTTCAAGGGGCCAATGGCGCAATGGACAATGCAACTGACTACAGATCAGAAGTTCAGCTCCTGCCTGGCTCATCCTTTACCTTATTTGGATAGAAAATCAACATTAAACCAATTCAATATTTCTGTGGAAATTTGGGCAAAATAAAGCTGTCCATGCTCTAGTAGATTACTGAATAAATGTTTGCAGGAACATTCTTAGCACATCCAGCGACTTAATGAATATTGTTCAAATTGCTTTTAACATTTGATTTTGAAATGAAAGAACTTTACCCAACAAGATTTGCTGAATTGAAAAAAATGTTCCATCCCACCCCTTTGAGTTGCCAAAGTATATATTTGACATCAACCACTTGCCCCAGAAAGTAAAGCACAGAGGGGAATTAGCTCAGATGGTAGAGCGCTCGCTTAGCATGCGAGAGGTAGCGGGATCGATCTCCAAGTGTTTTTAAGTAAATCAAAAATAGGAGATTCAGGCTCCCTAAAATGAATTTTAAACGTCGGCAGATACAAATACTGTAGCTGTTGACTTTTCATAAAAGGACAGTTACCGTTCCAGGGGTCCAGAGCCGTTGTTGCCCAGCCCAGTTTCTCACTAGCCTCAAGGTTGCCGGTTGCAGCATTGCAAGTTAGGGAAACCAGAATTGAAGCCATGTGGCATCACAGCCTGTATCCTACTGTGCACATGCAAGGGTGAATGTCACCAGAACACCAAGGATCACCAATATGGGTCTAAAAGTTTTAATGAAAGGTCACATAGTTACAGCAAGGCAATATTTCGGAGTCTCACAGGACCCTTCATCAGGTGTGTCATCAACTGGTCTCCCCGGACCCCGCATTCACTATATCCGCTCTCCCCGGACCCTGCATTCACTATATCCGCTCTCCCCGGACCCTGCATTCACTATATCCGCTCTCCCCGGACCCTGCATTCACTATATCCGCTCTCCCCAGACCCTGCATTCACTATATCCGCTCTCCCCGGACCCTGCATTCACTATATCTGGTCTCCCCGGACTCTGCTTTGCTGGGTTTTTGCCTTCCTCTGGATCAACTGTGGATGTAGGATTATAACTTTTTTTTTAATGGTTGAACTGGATAGACTTTTGTCTTTTTTCAGCCAGACTAACTATGTAACTATGTGAATAGAGTCTGAAATAACCTGTATAGTATAAAAAGAGGCAGTGATAAAAAATGATTGTAAAAGCAAAGCACAATATCTGTAGTGGAATATTGGGAATGCCAGGGCCACACATTAGTTTCTACAGTGCTGAGTTCAGTAAAAAGTTATACAGATAACAAGGCTTAGCAGTACAGTAGTAAGTGACACAGAGTTCAGGGGTCAGTAGTTAGTGATGTAGAGTTCAGAGGTCAGTAGTTAGTGATGCAGGGTTCAGGGGTCAGTAGTTAGTGATGCAGAGTTTAGGGGTCAGTAGTTAGTGATGCAGGGTTCAGAGGTCAGTATTTAATGACCCAGAGTTCAGAGGTCAGTAGTTAGTGATGCAGGGTTCAGGGGTCAGTAGTTAGTGGCGCAGAGTTCAGAGGTCAGTAGTAAGTAATGAAGAGTTCTGGGGTCAGTAGTAAGTAATGAAGGGTTCTGGGGTCAGTAGTAAGTAATGCAGTGTTCTGGGGTCAGTAGTAAGTAATGCAGTGTTTGGGGGTCAGTAATAAGTAATTCAGAGTTCAGGGGTCAGTAGTTAGTAATGCAGTGTTTGGGGGTCAGTAGTAAGTAATGCAGAGTTCGGGGGTCAGTAGTAAGTAATGCAGAGTTCGGGGGTCAGTAGTAAGTAATGCAGAGTTCAGGGGTCAGTAGTAAGTAATGCAGAGTTCGGGGGTCAGTAGTAAGTAATGCAGAGTACAGGGGTCAGTAGTAAGTAATGCAGAGTTCAGGGGTCAGTAGTAATTAATGCAGAGTACAGGGGTCAGTAGTAAGTAATGCAGAGTTCGGGGATCAGTAGTAAGTAATGCAGAGTTCAGGGGTCAGTAGTAAGTAATGCAGAGTTCGGGGGTCAGTAGTAAGTAATGCAGTGTTCAGGGGTCAGTAGTAAGTAATGCAGAGTTCGGGGATCAGTAGTAAGTAATGCAGAGTTCAGGGGTCAGTAGTAAGTAATGCAGAGTTCGGGGGTCAGTAGTAAGTAATGCAGTGTTCGGGGATCAGTAGTAAGTAATGCAGAGTTCAGGGGTCAGTAGTAAGTAATGCAGAGTTCAGGGGTCAGTAGTAAGTAATGCAGAGTTCGGGGGTCAGTAGTAAGTAATGCAGTGTTCAGGGGTCAGTAGTAAGTAATATGTAATATGGAACGTCAAACTCTTCTATCCAAGAAATTAACTTTCCCGCAGCAATTAGATTCATCCAGAGAAAGACATTTTTATTCTGCTTCAGAACACTCCAAAAGATACTTGCAACAGATAACAAAAATGAAGCAGAATATTTGTAAATATTACAACGATCACCAGCCCTCAGAGTCCCATTTAAGATACTTAATATCAAACATGGAGATACTACACGGTCCAGCATATGTCCGATCTATAATATGCACTTAGGTAGCTTCCATGCGTGCAATAATGCATGTTATGATCTATACCTGCGCATCCGTATTAATGAACGAATGAATCTCTTCTTAATGGCTAAACCAATGGTTCTTAACCTGGGTTCGATCGAACCCCAGGGGTTCGGTGAGTCAGTCTCGCGGGTTCGGCGGAGGTGAAGACCCACACCCGACTCATATGATTCGTGCAGTAAATATTCATTATTATGTTTTTGTTTTTGTGTGAAAATCATGTTTTAATGGTTTTGTTCTTTGTTCTTAACGGTTTTGTTCATTTTGTGCACCTATGTATAAATATATACCTAAATATATACATATGTTTTGAATTTTAAAAATCATATTATATTTTTCCAATTAAGAAGGGTTCGGTGAATGCGCATATGAAACTGGTGGGGTTCAGTACCTCCAACAAGGTTAAGAACCACTGGGCTAAACCTTCACTTGGTATACAGTTTCCTACCAGCAAGCAAAGCTGGAGGGGTCTCTGATTAGCTGACTAAACACTTCTAATCTTAACATGAAAAGACTTCACTTGTAAATACTGTAAATAACAATTAAGGTCACTTTAGTGTTTACCAGGATAAACAAGTCACCCTTTCACTATTTCCCATGAATACCCCCTTGAGTCTAATTACCATCAATAAATACTTCTTGTTTGGTCAAATCACGTTCTTTATCATCCTGAAATATATAAACAATGTACCCTTTGAAAAGCTTAACCAGACCTATTTGCATTTTACAATCCCTTGCAGGTAACCTTGTAAAGAATCTCCTTTGAAAAGTTGAATTGGATAGCAGAGAGTAATTAGCTATCCTTTTGTTGTGTTAAATATAGTTGGCTTGTATCAAGACATGGCCTGCATGAGAATGTATATACAGTATCTCCCTGAAGTGAGTCCACCCCTCCTCACATTTTTGTCAATCTTTGATTCTATCTTTTCATGTGACAACACTGAAGAAATGACACTTTGCTACAATGTGACGTAGTCAGTGTACAGCTTGTATAACATGTAAATTTGCTGTCCCCTCAAAATAACTCAACACACGGCCATTAATGTCTAAACCACTGGGAACAAAAGTGAGTCCACCCCTAAGTGACAAGGTCCAAATTGGGCCCAAAGTGTCAATATTTTGTGTGGCCACCATTATTTTCCAGCACTGCCTTAACCCTCTTGGCCATGGAGGTCACCAGAGCTTCACAGGTTGCCACTGGAGTCCTCTTCCACTCCTCCATGACGACATTACGGAGCTGGTGGATGTTAGAGACCTTGCGCTCCTCCAGCTTCCGTTTGAGGATGCCCGACAGATGCTCAATAGGGTTTAGGTCTGGAGACATGCTTGGCCAGTCCATCACCTTCACCCTCAGCTTCTTTAGCAAGGCAGCGGTGGTCTTGGAAGTGTGTTTGGGGTCGTTATCATGTTGGAATACTGACCTGCGGCCCAGTCTCCGAAGGGAGGGGATCATGGTCTGCTTCAGTATGTCACAGTACATGTTGGCATTCATGTTTCCCTCGATGAACTGTAGCTCCTTAGTGACACCACCATGCTTGACTGTAGGCAAGACACACTTGTCTTTGTACTCCTCACCTGGTTGTCGCCACTCACGCTTGACACCATCTGAACCAAATCAGTTGATCTTGGTGTCATCAGACCACAGGGCATGGTTCCAGTAATCCATTGACACAGAGTTCAGGGGTCAGTAGTAAGTGACGCAGAGCTCAGGGATCAGTAGTTAGTGATGCAGAGTTCAGGGGTCAGTAGTTAGTGATTCAGAGTTCAGGGGTCAGTAGTTAGTGATGCAGAGTTCAGGGGTCAGTAGTAAGTGACGCAGAGTTCAGTGGTCAGTAGTTAGTGACACAGAGTTCAGGGGTCAGTAGTTAGTGAAGCAGAGTTCAGGGGTCAGTAGTTAGTGACGCAGAGTTCAGGGGTCAGTAGTTAGTGACGCAGAGTTCAGGGGTCAGTAGTAAGTGATGCAGATCTCAGGGGTCAGTAGTTAGTGACGCAGAGTTCAGGGGTCAGTAGTTAGTGAAGCAGAGTTCAGGGGTCAGTAGTTAGTGATGCAGAGTTCAGGGGTCAGTAGTTAGTGATTCAGAGTTCAGGGATCAGTAGTTAGTGATTCAGAGTTCAGGGATCAGTAGTTAGTGACGCAGAGTTCAGGGGTCAGTAGTAAGTGACGCAGAGTTCAGGGGTCAGTAGTTAGTGACACAGAGTTCAGGGGTCAGTAGTTAGTGATGCAGAGTTCAGGGGTCAGTAGTTAGTGATTCAGAGTTCAGGGGTCAGCAGTTAGTGATGCAGAGTTCAGGGGTCAGCAGTTAGTGATTCAGAGTTCAGGGGCCAGTAGTTAGTGACACAGAGTTCAGGGGTCAGTAGCTAGTGACGCAGAGTTCAGGGGTCAGTAGTTAGTGACGCAGAGTTCAGGGGTCAGTAGTTAGTGACGCGGAGTTCAGGGGTCAGTAGTTAGTGACGCGGAGTTCAGTGATCAGTAGTTAGTGACGCAGAATTCAGGGGTCAGTAGTTAGTGACGCGGAGTTCAGGGGTCAGTAGTTAGTGACGCGGAGTTCAGGGGTCAGTAGTTAGTGACGCGGAGTTCAGGGGTCAGTAGTTAGTGATTCGGAGTTCAGGGGTCAGTAGTTAGTGACGCAGAGTTTAGGGGTCAGTAGTTAGTGACAAAGAATTCGGAGGTCAATCTGGGGAAAGAGATGGATATCTGTACATCATAGATATTGGTCAAGCAGACTGTCACTAATTCATGGATTGTAAATGAAGGTATGAAGATGGAGAGATGTCTGCCTGAACTGACGCGCTAAGATCACACTTTAGCTGTGCTTTTCCTTCCTCTCTATGGTACATATTCTGCTTGGCTCTGCTTTTCTATACCTCCCTATCTGTCATAATGCTATGCTTGCTGCATTATATCCAACTACAGCTACCTTTAGTGCTTATCCCCGCAGCCAGGCACAAGGTAGTTTCACAACCAGGTGTAGAATGTTGTTTTTGTTGTTCTATTATTGGAAAACCTGGATAGGGATAGGGAATTTAGTAGGATACTCCAGGAATAGAACTTATTACAGTCGAGGCGAGAACTTCCTTAACCCCTCGCCTACCGGGCACTTATACCCCTTCCTGCCCAGGCCAATTTTCAGCTTTCAACGCTGTCGCACTTTGATTGACGATTGCGTGGTAATGCAACATTGTACCCATATGACATTTGTATCATTTGTTTTCCACACAAATAGAGCTTTCTTTTGGTGGTATTTAATCGCCACTCAGTGGTTTATATTTGCGCTATATGCTACAGGCAGCTGGGTGAATCCAATGTGGGCAGGGAGGGAGGTCGGCATGGCAGGAGGGTAATAACTGGAACCTATCCACAGTATGGCTCTCTGCAGCAGCTGAAAGCTGGCTTCTTCTTCTCTCTCTGCTGCAGAGAGTCATACAGAGGATCAGTTCCAGTAATTGCCCCCTTCCCCATTGCACCCATCACGCTCCCTGTGCACCATACTTTTCCCGCTGCTGCACAGGCCCCCCCTGTATACCCCCACTCCCGCAGTGCTGCCGGCTTCCCTCCTCTCCTTCCCATTGGCAGCTGCTAGCGCACAATAGGATCCTTCAGGATGGAGAGTGAGGAAGGGCTCGGTAAATATGTCACATTTATCAGCCCCTTCCTATCCTGAATGAACACAATGACTGATTGGTACCGATCACTCACTGTATTAATTCACAAGTGAAGCATAGAAAACGGTGGGTTTCTTAGGTAGGAGGGGGGCCCCGTCAGGTTGGCTGTATGGGGCCCCGTCGGGTTGGCTTTATGGGGCCCCGTCGGGTTGGCTTTATGGGGCCCGGTGGTTTACTAACAACAACCCTGTTTTTTAATGCAGCCCGATTATTACAAAGAGGAAAGTATTGTGGTGGTCTCACTTCGGACAAGGGGCCAGTGGCGCAATGGATAACGCGTCTGACTACGGATCAGAAGATTGTAGGTTCGACTCCTGCCTGGCTCGCATCTTTTTTAGTTGTCAGTTCTTTTTTAACTACCTTTATAAAGAAGACAATACATACATTTATCAAAAACAAATAAATGTGCCGCGCTCCACTAAAAAATATATCAAATTATGAAGAAACTCAAAAAAATGTGCATACTTATACAATATATTTTGCAAATTAATATTACATTTTAAATAGCGTATATAAGTCCACATTCTGCTGCAAATACGTTCCCACAATCAATCCGTGATTAATTGTGACAACTTCCACTAGTGAAGATTATGTAAAATATATATATATAGATATATATAAATAAGAAATATAAAAAATATATTTTTATAAGAAAAAGTCCACACAAAAAAAACTTCTCATGCTCCTTCACCTGTGTGTGCTCACCTGATTTATATGACCAAACCATTAAGTGAGGTTAAACCAGCCTGTGTCCCTTTAAATGGACCCAAAAGCTCAGGTGGGGGAATTAGCTCAGATGGTAGAGCGCTCGCTTAGCATGCGAGAGGTAGCGGGATCGATGCCCGCATTCTCCAAGTGTTTTTTACTTAAATAAAATACTCTAGTAAAGATACAGCAGTTCATCAAAAATGTGTCTATCCATTGGAACTGCTTGTAAATTTGTTCCGTGGGAATGGGGAAAAAAATCAATTATCAGATTATATTCTCTGCAATTCCAATGTATGAATGCGCATATTGCAGTATGGCCACTAGATGGCACTGACTGTCATAGAAAATAAGTATGCTTCTCAGCGCCATCTAGAGGGCCAGGATCCGCATTAAAACATTTCAATTGCAGGAAACAGAATTATTATTATTATTATACAGTATTTATAAAGCGCCAATAGTTCGCTCAGCGCTGTACATTACAAAGGGAGACAGAACATGTGACAGAACAATACAATACAATGCAAAACATGAGGGGATCGAGGGCCCTGCTCTTTCCAGCTTACAATCTAGGAGGGAGGGGATGGTGGCACAGGAGGAGATAGCTGTGGGGGATGGAGTGGTAGGAAGAGTGGAGGAGGTCGGCAAGTTAGCAGGGGGTGGGGTAGGCTTCCCTGAAGAGGTGGGTTTTCAGGGTGCGCCTAAAGGAGAGGAGAGTAGGTGATAGTCTGATGGGTTGGGGCAGGGAGTTCCAGAGGATGGGTGACACCCTGGAGAAGTCCTGGAGGCGGGCATGGGAGGAGGAGACCAGGGAACTAGAGAGAAGGAGGTCTTGTGAGGAGCGGAGTGTGCGTGTTGGGCGGTACTTGGATATTAGGTCAGTGATGTAGTTCGGGGCAGTATGGTGGACGGCTTTGTACGTCAGTGTTAGGATTTTGAATTTGATCCGTTGCACAATCGGAAGCCAGTGGAGGGATTGGCAGAGGGGGGTGGCGGAGACGGAGCGGTTGGAAAGGTGAATGAGTCTGGCAGCCGTATTCAGGATGGACTGAAGCGGGGATAGCCAGCGGCGAGGCAGGCCAGTGAGGAGGGAGTTGCATGAGAACATTCGATTTTGCCTCTTTCTCAGAGAACGAATTTTTGCGTGCCGTTTTCATGGATGAGTATTTATACAAATCTTTTACAAATAAATAAAAGGAACAATTTAACTTTCCATGAAAAATCAATCCATGCTGCTGTTTGTTGCATTAAAAACGATATAAATGAAATGAGGTTTACATTTTATGGTGGATTTACCACTTGCCCTCCAGAGGATTTCCCCCCTTTTCCTGACCCGGCCATTTTTTGCAATACGGCACTCCATTACTTTAACTGACAATTGCGCGGTCATGCAACGCTGCACCCAAATGAAATGTATGTCCTTTTTTTCCCACAAATAGAGCTTTCTTTCAGTGGTATTTGATCTCTCTGTGGTTCTGAGGAAGAGGTACAACCTCTGAGGAAGAGGTACAACCTCCGAGGAAGGGTACAACCTCCGAGGAAGAGGTACAACCTCTGAGGAAGGGTACAACCTCTGAGGAAGAGGTACAACCTCTGAGGAAGGGTACAACCTCTGAGGAAGGGTACAACCTCTGAGGAAGGGTACAACCTCTGAGGAAGAGGTACAACCTCTGAGGAAGGGTACAACCTCTGAGGAAGAGGTACAATCTCTGAGGAAGGGTACAACCTCTGAGGAAGGGTACAACCTCTGAGGAAGGGTACAACCTCTGAGGAAGGGTACAACCTCTGAGGAAGGGTACAACCTCTGAGGAAAGGTACAACCTCTGAGGAAGGGTACAACCTCTGAGGAAGGGTACAACCTCTGAGGAAGGGTACAACCTCTGAGGAAGAGGTACAATCTCTGAGGAAGGGTACAACCTCTGAGGAAGGGTACAATCTCTGAGGAAGGGTACAACCTCTGAGGAAGGGTACAATCTCTGAGGAAGGGTACAACCTCTGAGGAAGGGTACAACCTCTGAGGAAGAGGTACAATCTCTGAGGAAGGGTACAACCTCTGAGGAAGAGGTACAACCTCTGAGGAAGGGTACAACCTCTGAGGAAGGGTACAACCTCTGAGGAAGGGTACAATCTCTGAGGAAGGGTACAACCTCTGAGGAAGGGTACAACCTCTGAGATAGGTGGCACTGATAGGCACAGATAGGCGGCACTGAAGGTCACTGATAGGAGGAACTGACTGGCGGCACTGTTGGGCACTGACTGTTGGCAGTAATAGACACTGACCGGCGGCACTGACTGTCGATGGTATTTAATCACCTGTGCATTTCTTATTTTTTTGTGCTATAAACAAAAAAAGACCGACACTTTTGTGAAAAAAACAATATTTTTGCCTTTTTGCTATGAAACATATCCAGTAAAAAAATGTTAATATCAAATTTCTTCATAAATTTAGGCCAAAATGTATTCTGCTAAATAAAAATTCCAAATACATGCAAATTAATTGGTTTACGTGAAAGTTATAGCGTCTACAAATGGCGGTATATATACTGGAATTTTTATTTAATGTTTTTTTATACTAGTAATGGCAGCAATCTGACACCGGGGAGGGGGGGGGGAACTGACTGTCACTGACATCCCCAGTGACACTAATACAGTGATCAGTGCTCATAAAAAGCACTGACACTCCACTAATGGCACTGGGCAGGAAGATGTTAACATCTGGGGAGATCAAAGGCTTACCTGTGTGCTGTTTTACATGGTGTGCTGTGTGTTTTACTGGGGAAACATGCTGCTGTGCAGAGAAATACACAGCAGCATGTTCTTGCTGGCAGGTGAGACCTGCTTTGATTACACACAGGTCTCTCCCCTGTCAGTGTTACTCAGCTATCGCCTAGTGCCGGCGGAGAATCTTCAGCTGGGACCCGGTGATTGACATTCGTAGCCGCCAATGTCGGCACTACCAGTCCTTCCCAAAGGTGTTTTTGAGGCGCTTTTCAGGCATTTTTTAGGCGTTTTCCATTGATTTCAATAGGAAGAGGCGTTTTTGGGGCATTTTTTAACTTGCGAAACATGCCCCAAAGATGCTGCAAGGAGTTTTTACACTGCATCGTATGCGCAACACCTCAGTGTGAAAACATACATAGAAATACAGAGGAGATTAAAGGGGATATGATCTCCATGTATAATACATAAGGGGGATATGATCTCCATGTATAATACATAAGGGGGGATATGATCTCCATGTATAATACATAAGGGGGGATATGATCTCCATGTATAATACATAAGGGGGGATATGATCTCCATGTATAATACATAAGGGGGGATATGATCTCCATGTATAATACATAAGGGGGGATATGATCTCCATGTATAATACATAAGGGGGGATATGATCTCCATGTATAATACATAAGGGGGGATGTGATCACCATGTATAATACATAAGGGGGGATGTGATCTCCATGTATAATACATAAGGGGGGGTATGATCTCCATGTATAATACATAAGGGGGGATATGATCTCCATGTATAATACATAAGGGGGATATGATCTCCATGTATAATACATAAGGGGGATATGATCTCCATGTATAATATATAAGGGGGATATGATCTCCATGTATAATACATAAGGGGGGATATGATCTCCATGTATAATACATAAGGGGGGATATGATCTCCATGTATAATACATAAGGGGGGATATGATCACCATGTATAATACATAAGGGGGGATATGATCTCCATGTATAATACATAAGGGGGGATATGATCTCCATTTGTAATACATAAGAGGGGATATGATCTCCATGTATAATACATAAGGGGGGATATGATCTCCATGTATAATACATAAGGGGGGATATGATCTCCATGTATAATACATAAGGGGGGATATGATCTCCATGTATAATACATAAGGGGGGATATGATCACCATGTATAATACATAAGGGGGGATATGATCTCCATGTATAATACATAAGGGGGGATATGATCTCCATGTATAATACATAAGGGGGGATATGATCACCATGTATAATACATAAGGGGGGATATGATCTCCATGTATAATACATAAGGGGGGTATGATCTCCATGTATAATACATAAGGGGGGATATGATCTCCATGTATAATACATAAGGGGGGATATGATCTCCATGTATAATACATAAGGGGGGATATGATCTCCATGTATAATACATAAGGGGGGATATGATCTCCATGTATAATACATAAGGGGGGATGTGATCTCCATGTATAATACATAAGGGGGGTATGATCTCCATGTATAATACATAAGGGGGGATATGATCTCCATGTATAATACATAAGGGGGGATATGATCTCCATGTATAATACATAAGGGGGATATGATCACCATGTATAATACATAAGGGGGGATATGATCTCCATGTATAATACATAAGGGGGGATATGATCTCCATTTGTAATACATAAGGGGGATATGATCTCCATGTATAATACATAAGGGGGATATGATCACCATGTATGATACATAAGGGGGATATGATCTCCATGTATAATACATAAGGGGGGATATGATCTCCATGTATATACATAAGGGGGGATATGATCTCCATGTATAATACATAAGGGGGATATGATCTCCATTTGTAATACATAAGAGGGGATATGATCTCCATGTATAATACATAAGGGGGGATATGATCTCCATGTATAATACATAAGGGGGGATATGATCTCCATGTATAATACATAAGGGGGATATGATCTCCATGTATAATACATAAGGGGGGATATGATCTCCATGTATAATACATAAGGGGGATATGATCTCCATGTATAATACATAAGGGGGATATGATCTCCATGTATAATACATAAGGGGGGATATGATCTCCATGTATAATACATATGGGGGGATATGATCACCATGTATGATACATAAGGGGGATATGATCTACATGTATAATACATAAGGGGGGATATGATCTCCATGTATAATACATAAGGGGGGATATGATCTCCATGTATAATACATAAGGGGGGATATGATCTCCATGTATAATACATAAGGGGGATATGATCTCCATGTTTAATACATAAGGGGGGATATGATCTCCATGTATAATACATAAGGGGGGATATGATCTCCATGTATAATACATATGGGGGATATGATCTCCATGTATAATACATAAGGGGGGATATGATCTCCATTTGTAATACATAAGAGGGGATATGATCTCCATGTGTAATACATAAGGGGGATATGATCTCCATGTATGATACATAAGGGGGGATATGATCTCCATGTATAATACATAAGGGGGGATATGATCTCCATGTATAATATATAAGGGGGGATATGATCTCCATGTATAATACATATGGGGGGATATGATCACCATGTATGATACATAAGGGGGATATGATCTCCATGTATAATACATAAGGGGGGGATACGATCACCATGTATAATACATAAGGGGGGATATGATCTCCATGTATAATACATAAGGGGGGATATGATCTCCATGTATAATAAATGATACAGTCATAGTACATTGTGACAAACTTATAAAATTACTAAAATATTTTTAACTCTTAGATTGTAAACTTCCAGGATCAGGGCCCTCCTAACCCTCCTGTATTGTTGCTGTATTGTCTCCCATTATTATGTAAAGCACTGAGCAAACTGTTGGCACTATATAAATCCTGTATAATAATAATAATAATAATTAAAAAAAATGTTTGCACGCCTCTTTGTAACAGACTTTCAGCATTCTTCATTCATCCTGATACAACTTTATATATAGAAAAATTGTGGCAGAAAAGTTCTAAAGACTTCATTCTAGAAAACACTTTTGGGGGCTGCACTTTAAAGGGCCAGTGGCGCAATGGATAACGCGTCTGACTACGGATCAGAAGATTGTAGGTTCGACTCCTGCCTGGCTCGAGTTTTTAAATTTGCTTTTAAGGTCCAATGTCGTTTTGTTAAATAATCAAATCGGTGTCATAACCATAGCAATCAATTGAAAATGGACCTTTCAAAAAAACATTCTTTAAAACACAGATCTTGTTAAAACACATTTTTTAGTGCATTGCTGAAATAAATTATTCTTTTCATTGCAATCCAGATGATTCAGTATTTTATACCACATGTAGCAATGGATACATCATTACTGTTGGGATTTAAGCAAAAAAAAAAAAATATATATGCGATTATAAATCAGTTCAACCCATCCCCCATCAGTGAGGGGTTTTCACACAAAGCCAAGCATGAACCATCTGGGATTGTAAGCTCGAAAGAGCAGGGCCCTTGATCCCCTCATGTTTTGCATTGTATTGGTATTGTTCTGTCACATGTTCTGTCCCCCTTTGTAATGTACAGCGCTGAGCGAACTATTGGCGCTTTATAAATACTGTATAATAATAATAATAATCTGGGTGAAAGAGAATAGCTGAGCAGACAGGGCAGAGGTGTTTCCAGGGTCCTAAAAGACTTGGGGCACCCTGGGCACCAAAGCCCCGTACACAGGATGAGAATATCGAACGAACGATCGCCCATTTTTTTTTTTCGCCTGCTAGTCTCACATACGAAAATGAAAAGGTTACTAAAGATACAAAAATTCTCCAATGAAAGAAACGAATTTCGAAAAGTGATGTTGTGTGTTGTATTGTATTTGTATTGTATTTTCGGACGACTACTGTACTGATTAAATGAAAATCGAACGATCTGGTAAAAATTTTCGTGCTTGTCCCTTCGGATATTGTCATACGAATTGTCATGATTGGCTCTCGAAAGCTGTGTACTAATGATCCGATCAGGGGTGGACTGACAACTCATGGGGCCCCCGGGCAATAGGGGATCATGGGGCCCTGTGTACTTGCCCAAACTCAAAAAAGCCTATGAAAAAGGTACCAGGGGCATCTCATGGGGCCCCCTACTGACCCCGGGCCCTCGGGCAGTGCCCGAGTTCCAAATGGTCAGTTGGCCCCTGGATCTGATTATCAGACGATCAGTCGTATGAAAATTTTCACACAATTTTCTCATAGTGTGTTCCGGGCATTAGACTTCAGTGTTGTAGGGCTTGCAGTGAACCATGATGAAATGTGGTAACCAGGGGCGGACTGACCATTTGGAAACTCAGGCACTGCCCGAGGGCCCGGGGTCAGTAGGGGGCCCCATGAGATGCCCCTGGTACCTTTTTCATAGGCTTTTTTGAGTTTGGGCAAGGACACAGGGGCCCCATGATCCCCTATTGCCCGGGGGCCCCATGAGTTGTCAGTCCGCCCCTGGTGGTAACATTGTTTCTCATTCCTTGCTTGATACAATGGTATTAAAAATTGTCAGATAACATCCATAACTACATAAATATGAATACAGGAATGAACAAAAAAAATGAATGATATTTTTTAACCACTTGTCCCATTGGGGAGATTTCCCCTCACTTCCTGTCGCACAGCCAAAACAGAAATTGAGAGAAACTCCCTCCAAAGTGAGGGAGTCCCTGGTTGTCACCGGAACTAGTGTCCCCATTGGAAATTGTTTCCTTTATTTCTGTTCTGGTGGCAACCAAAATGGTGGATTTTCTTTGACTTTCATTCTTGGTGATCATAGGGGCACCGTCAGCAGTAAAATCCTGAATGGGATTCTAATCCCTATCCAAAACTTAAAAAAAAAAAAAAAAGTTTTCTTTAATTATAGTTTAACCACTTCCCTTGCGGACCATGTACATAAACAGCCGGACGGGAGCAGTGCCGAAGCGGGTTGCCGTTTATAAACGGCACCCACATTCACTGCTTGTGCGTGCTCCCTGAGAGCAATCTGGTGCCCGCTGTACGGGACCTCTGTGTAAGGTCCCGATTCATGTGATCACTGTTTGGCCAATCAGTGGTCACATGAATAGTAGTAAGCAAGATGCCACTTCCTGACATCATTGCTTACTACGTGTGAAATCTGTGAATGATCACAGAGGTCACATGGAACAGGGCTATTCACAACAGCCTTGTACCATGTGACAAGCTGTGACCAATCACAACTCACACAGTATTTCTAAATGGCTGCAGGAATGCAGCCAGAGAGAAGGAGAAATGATTGAATTTACAGCCTTTATGGGTGTAAAAGCAATCAGTGTAAAAAAAGAAAAAAAAATCTTCATCACCCCCCACAAGTAGTAGTGTCACTATGGTGACGCTGTACTGCTAGCGTGATGGTATGTTAAAAAAAAAAAAAAATATATATATATATATACAGTTGCAAGAAAAAGTATGTGAACCCCTTGGGATTACGTGGAGTTTTGCATGAATTGGAATGAGTTTTGCATGAATTACACAAACATTAGATGTGGCCATGGTTTAAGTGCACATAACATGTAAACATTCACAGTGCAGGGAGGAAAAAGTAGGTGAGGCCCTAGCTTAATGACTTCTCCCAGAGCTAATTGGAGCCAGGATTGAGCCAACCTTGACTCCAATCAGTGTGATGATATTGGATGTGTTGCTGACAGCTGTCCTGCCCTTAAAAAACACACACCTGTTTTGGGTTTACTGGTTTCAAGAAGCACTGTCTGATGTGAACCATGCCTCGCAGAAAAGAGCTCTCAGAAGACCTACGATCAAGAATTGTTGACTTTCATGAAGCTGGAAAGGGTTACAAAAGTACCTCCAAAAGCCTTGATGTTCATGTGTCCACGGTAAGACAGACTGTCTACAAATGGAGAAAGTTTAGCACTGTTGCTACTCTCCCTAGGCGTGGTCGTCCTGTAAAAATGACTGCAAGAGCACAGCGCAGAATGCTGCATGAGGTAAAGAAGAATCCCAGAGTGTCAGCTAAAGACCTACAGAAATCTCTGGCACATGCTAACATATTTGTTGACACATCTACAATAAGGAAAACATTAAACAAGAATGGAGTACATGGGAGGACACCACGGAGGAAGCCATTGCTGTCCAAAAAGAATATTGCAGCACGTTTGAAGTTTGCAAAAGAGCACCTGGATGTTCCAAAGCACTACTGGCAAAATATACTGTGGACAGATGAAACCAAGATTGAGTTGTTTGGGAAGAACACACAACACTATGTGTGGAGAAAAAAAGGCCCAGCACACCAACATCAAAACCTCATCCCCACTGTGAAACATGACGGAGGGAGCATCATGGTTTGGGGCTGCTTTGCTGCCTCAGGGCCTGGACGGATTGTTGTCATTGATGGGAAAATGAATTCCAGAGTTTATCAAGACATTTTGCAGGAAAACGTACGACCATCTGTCTGCCAACTGAAGCTCCGCAGAGGATGGGTGATGCAACAGGACAATGACCCAAAGCATACAAGTAATTCAACAAAACAATGGCTGCAACAGCACAGAATACGCCTTCTGGAGTGGCCCAGTCAGAGTCCTGGCCTCAACCCGATTGAAATGCTGTGGCATGACCTTAAGAGAGCGATTCACACCAGACATCCCAAGAATATTGCTACACTGAAACAGTTTTGTGAAGAGGAGTGGTCCAAAATGACTCCAGATCGTTGTGCAGGTCTGATCTGCAACTACAGGAAACGTTTGGTTGAGGTTATTGCTGCCAAAAGGAGGGTCAACCAGTTATTAAGTCCAAAGGTTCACATACTTTTTCCTCCCTGCACTGTGAATGTTTACATGTTATGTGCAATTAAACCATGGCAACATCTAATGTTTGTGTAGTATTATGTTCAGCAGACTGTGTTCTTCTATTGTTGTGACTTAGATGACGTTCAGAGCACATTTTATGCCCAATTCATGCAAAACTCCACGTAATCCCAAGGGGTTCACATACTTTTTCTTGCAACTGTATATATATATATATATATATATATATATATATATATATAAAAATAATAATATAAAAAAAATAAAAATGTAAAAAAAAAATATTGAAAAATTATCATTTTTGGTTATAAACGAATTAAGGTTTTTTTTTTTTTTTTTATACTAAAAAGATAGGTGAATACATTTTGGCCAAGATTTAGAAGGAAAGATTATTTATTTGCTAAATTTTATAAGAAAAACACTTTTTTTTTCAAAATGTTTGGACTTTTTCATTTATATAGCAAAAAAAATAAAAATCCCAGTGGTGAATAAATACCACCAAAATAAAGTTTTATCTATTTCACAAAATGCTAAAAAATTCATATGGGTACAGTATTGCATGACCGCGCAATTGTCATTCAAAGTATGATAGCTCTGAAAGCTGAAAATTGGCCTGGACTGGAGGGGGGTGAAAGTGTCCGGACTGGAAGTGGTTAAGAATAAAGTAATGAACAGTTGATGAGCTCCCTCTATGCTGGAGGTCGGTGAACCTACTTTCGAAGTCCCTTTGGTTTTCTAAAGTCAAAGAACTCAGAGACATGGAAGACCTCACGGCTACACTCGGAGGCCTGGGAAATACTTTATTTATTCCTACCTGCAGGAGGTCTCACAATCTGGTTGACCTCCTTGGACTTTGGCTTGACACTCTTGGTGAGAGACCTTGTTCTTCTAGGTACTTGTAGTTTTTCTCAATCCTTTTCATTGCTAATTTTTCTCTCTGTACCTGTACTTTTTCCCATGTGCACCTTCCATGTCTGTTATACCTGGGCCCTTCCTTCCCCCAACATCTGGCCTGCTACCCTCTTCCTTCCTATTCCCCTTCTCCATCCCGTACACCTGGCCCAGTTTTGGGGCATGTCACAATGCAGCTATCTGACCTTACATGTCATTTATCTTTTATACCTTCTTTCTGGGTCATACTGACCATAGGGGTATCATGTGCTCCCCTGTACTCTTTACTGTATTTGGTTGCACCTCTAGAGCTCATGAGCATGCGTTGAAGGCTCCTCCTGACCAGGGGTGGACTGACCATTTGCAAACGCAGGCACTGCCCGAGGGCCCAGGGTCAGTAGGGGGCCCCATGAGATGCCCCTGGTACCTTTTTCATAGGCTTTTTTGAGTTTGGGTAAGGACACAGGGGCCCCATGATCCGCTTTTGCCCGGGGGCCCCATGAGTTGTCAGTCCGCCCCTGCTCCTGACGCTATGGTATGTGCCTTATACATTCTGTTGGATGATGACCAACCTGAAGTCTTCATCTTTGCTCTGATTTTACTGTAACCTTTTGCACCTAATTTAACTGTGAGACTTTCTATGTCACTTTATTATTTGTTGTTCTTACATATGTCTGTATGAAGCAACGTTTCGAAAATAAAGGAACTACAACAAACAAAAAAAAAAGTTGATGAACTAAGAGATGTTCCAAACGCATAATGCGCATAAAATGTATTTCAAACTAATGAACTTTAGGTTGTTTATTGGAAAAGGTTAAACGATTTCAGAAGCATTAGGGAATATAGAAACCAAGTAGTTAGATAAAAAATACAAGATTCAATAAATAATAATAATACGGTTGTACAAGAAAATGCTGTTAATAGTAGAGGTAAGAATGGACGACCAAGGTTGAAATAAGTTGTCTATAGTAGCCTTTCTCAACCAGGGATGCGTGGAACCTTAGGATTTCTCAGCAGTTGGTAGGGGTTCCTTGAGCAATGAACATTCTCTGATTCTCACAGATGCTAATGATCTTTTTAGCTATCTCTAAGGGGAACATTCTTCCCGCTGACCGCCAATGTAAGGAGCATGCTTCCCAATGATCATTAATGTAAGGAACATTCTTCCCAATAATGACCAATATAAGGAACATTTTTCCCACTGAACACCAATGTAATGAACATTCTTCTCACTGACCCCCAATGTAAGGAATATTCTTCCCACTGACCACCAATGTAAGGAACATTCTTCCCACTGACCCCCAATGTAATGAACATTCTTCCCACTCACTTTCAATGTAATGAACATTCTTCCCACTGACCCCCAATGTAATGAACATTCTTCCCACTCACCTTCAATGTAAGGAACATTCTTCCCACTGACCCCCAATGTAAGGAACAGGGGCGGACTGACCATTTGGAAACTCGGGCACTGCCTGAGGGCCCGGGGTCATTAGGGGGCTCCATGAGATGCCCCTGGTACCTTTTCCATAGGCTTTTTTTGAGTTTGGGCAAGGACACAGGGGCCCCATGATCCCCTATTGCCCGGGGGCCCCATGAGTTGTCAGTCCGCCCCTGGTAAGGAACATTCTTCTCACTGATCCCCAATGTAAGGAACATTCTTCCCACTGACCCCCAATATAAGGAACATTCTTCTCACTGACCCCCAATGTAAGGAACATTCTTCCCACTGACCTTCAATGTAAGGAACATTCTTCCCACTGACCCCCAATGTAAGGAACATTCTTCCCATTGACCTTCAATGTAAGGAACATTTTTCCCACTGACCCCCAATGTAAGAAGCATTCTTCACACTGGCCACCAATGTAAGGAACATTCTTCCGACTGACAACCAATGTAAGGAACATTCTTCCCATTGACCACCAATGTAAGGAACATTCTTCCCATTGACCCCCAATGTAAGGAGCATTCTTCCCACTGACCCCCAATGTAAGGAACATTCTTCTCACTTGCCACCAATGTAAGGAACATTCTTCTCATTGACCACCAATGTAAGGGACATTCTTTCCATTGACAACAAATATATTGGACATTCTTTCTACTGACTACCATTGTAAGAGACATTCTTTTCACTGACCACCAATGTAAGGGACATTTTTTCTGTCACGACCCGCGGTCACCGCCACCAACAGGCGACAATCGCACAGCCGCGACTAACAGTAATACGTCACGCCCACGGCGTCAGACCCCAGACCTTCTCACCAAACTCGTGACCGAAGGGCCGGCCGATCCAAAACCGCGGTGTGACGCGCGTAACAAGGCCCCACCCAGCTGCACCCTACACAGCGATTGCCCAGCTAATGGACTACAATCGGTGCCTGCAGCCTGGATGCGCTTGTTACTGGGTCAGGTTAGTTACGCAACTAACCCTATACTGCCACCACCACTTTTGTCGGAGACTGGGAAACTCCCGTTACTAAATATACACTATAATGATTGAAATATTGATCTATATAGCACGGCCCGCGGACCTTGCTATACAGAGATATATGACAAACCGTAGCGTCTCTTCAAAGGCAGGGATTCGTGAATTGCAAGTAAGTGCTTAGAAACAGTTTAACACTTTCAGAAAGAAAGATTTATTTCTAACAGAGTCAAACAGATGCAAATAAATAGTTACAGAGATGACACAAGAATATATATATATGTATACAAAGACACAGCAAACAGAATAGCGAGAAAATACAGGGTAAGTTACTTGCCTTGCCTGGTTTTAGCAAATTCAAGTTGTGAGCCGAAAGGTTCTTTGATCTCCTCTGTTACGATGTTGCTCGGAGATCCCTGTGTGTGTGACACAAACTCTAACTCTCTTAATAGGTCTCTCAGGGGAAGGGAAGGGGCTCTGACTTGGGAGTGGTCATTGGGAAACCCTACACTAAACTACCAGCTCATATCCCGTGATATGAACCATACATTTGATCTGAGGACTGTGCACTTATTCTGGTTGGTTTGATAATGAGTGGGCCTACATAGTTTTGGGTGATAAAAGTGACACCTTTTGCAGACTGGATGGCTCCACTTCTCATGTCTTCCTGGTTGTCCCCCACACCATCTGCCAGAAGATAACCTTTGCCTCACAGGAATGCAGGGGGGATGTGAGGAGTGATTTGAGAAATGCCTCAGATAAACAGATAGAACACGAAAACGAGGGTTGAGGGGGAACTCCGCTCCAATTCTGATGAGCAAGTTTGCCACATTTTCCACTAAACACCAACGTCTTTGAAGCTTTCTTCTCACTGACCACCTTCTCTCACTGACCAGAGCCCGAGAGCCCAAATGGTCAGTCCACCCCTGAGTGTAACTAAACCCACAACAGTAAAATCAGTCTGTATATGCAGTAAAGCATGTTTAGATTGTAAGCTCCCAGGATCAGGGCCCTCCTCACCCTCTTGTATTGAACTGTATTGTTGCTGTATTGTCTCCCGTTATATTGTAAAGTGCTGAGCAAACTGTTGGTGCTATATAAGTCCTGTATAATAATAATAATAATGTTTTTCATACTCACTGTGGAATCTCAGGGTTTTATCCTCTGCATTATGTAAAACAAATGTTCGATCCTGTCTCCTCTGATCCTCCCCTTCTTCTGTAGGAGACCAGATATAGTGAATGCAGGGTCCAGGGTTTAGGAACTGTCAAGTACAGGGTCACTAATAGTTTCTCCTGTAGTGACACCTAGCGGTGAAATTTGGTATTGTAGTGCAATTATACAGAGGGGTCAGGTATATGATAATGAAGGGGATCATTAATAGACAGTTAAGTACAGTGACACCATTATTTTAAGGTGACAGTGATTGGAGGTGGGAAGCCCTCAATGTTACCAAAGCAGATAAAGGATTTGCATGCCCTATACTGTACATCTGCTCCCAGTTCCAGTAACTGTTGTACATTCCTGCAGCCTGATCAAGGAGAAGAGATAATCTCTTGGTCTGTTTTTAGTACTTTCAGATAAACTGGTTACACACTTTATATCCTGTGCTTGCTTTTCACAGGTTCATGATTCTGTTTGTTTTTCCATTCACTGACTCAGCGGCAACAGCAGCTGTGTGGCTTACATTTCGTTCTGCCAATCTCTGGGAGCCTCAGACCCTTTTAAAGGGCACCACCGGGGTCACATCCACAATCAGAGGAGACATTTGAAGGGACCAGTGCTGAGGTACATACCTAGTGAATGAATAGTTATTATACTGGTAGGCAGAATAGTGGATTTATACTGAATGGATCATTGGGGACCCCACATTTTGTGCTTCATGCAGCTGTCAAACATCTTGTGTCTCAAATCCTGCAGACATATGAAAGGAGTCACCCTGCCGGGATTAGAAACGGGAGCGGCGTCTGTAGGAAACTCCAGAAGCTGAGGTAATGGGTAAGTAGACTCCGCTCAACCTGTTCCAGGAGTCCGGAGTTCACAGGAGATGGCCTTAGCCGACACTGACGCGTTTCGTCCCATCTGTTTTGCATAAATGATGTCATACATCCCAGAAGTCTTTAGGAGAAGAGATTGGAAACGGGAGCGGCATCTGTAGGAAACTCCAGAAGCTGAAGTAATGGGTAAGTAGACTCCGCTCAACCTGTTCCAGGAGTCCGGCGTTCACAGGAGATGGCCTCAGCCGGCACTGTAGCGTTTCGTCCCGTCTGTTTTGCATAAATGATGTCATACATCCCAGAAGTCTTTAGGAGAAGAGGAGGGGCTTTCTCAGCTAAACACACCCTGCTCACTGCATGCCTGAGCTAAGGGCAGATGGATTCCAGGAAGTAAATGCTACAAGAATCATCTGCCCTTACTCAAGATGGCTACGGCCAGAAATGCTTGGGGGGAGTTTTTCAAAGTTATTTCTCAGCAAAAGCATGGAGCCGTGGATGGATGGGGGTGAGGGGGGTGAGTTTGCTTTAAATATTAAAAATTAATCAAAAAGCATTTTTGTTTCTTGGTGCTCAGATGCAGTGAAGTTCCCCTTTAAGCAATTTTATTTACTTCAACCGTGGTTTGAAGAAAAGAAAATCGTTCAATTCTCCTATTCACACATTCATTGTTAAAAAGGGAATTCCTCCCGCTGCACTACTGTATTCTGACAGCAGGGAGGTTTCCCCACCAACAGAATACAATGATCACTGCTGGTGGCTATATCCAGCGGCAATAATCGTACAAAAAAAGTGTCATGCTTGCTGTACAGAAGTCGATCGAAAGATCAACTTCAGTGCAACCAGACTGCTCATAGATGAATAGAAATTCGAGCCGGTCCTGCTGAACCAACTAGATTTCAATACATCTATTGCCAGCTTAAGAGGTAAAAGCGGGGGGGGGGGGGGGGGGTTCAGCAGGAACGTGGGGGAACGTAGTTCTGCCATCTCCAGCACTGAATTGGGGTGCTGGGGATTTGCTGGGGGGCATTATTTGCAGCTGGGGAGGTCTATTGTTGCTGGTGCGGGTCTAATTTTGCTGGGGGGATTATATGGTACTAGGGGGTGAATTATTGCTGGGAAGGATTTACTGTTGAGACTTCTGGAGGGTTACTGAAGCTGGTTGTTGGGAGATCTATTTGCTACTGGCGGGGGGTTATTGTTGCTGGGGAGATCTATTGTTGCTGGGGGAATCTGTTGTTACTCAGGGGATCTAATATTGCTCAGGGGATCCATTGTTGCTGGAAGGATCTTATGTTGCTAGGGGGTCAATTGTTGCTGGGAAGGATTTACTGTTGAGGGAGGGGTCTATTGTTGCTGGCTTCCGGAGGGTTTATTGATGCTGGTTGTTGGGAGAGCTATTGTATTCTACTGGTGGGGTGGTATTGTTGCTGGGGAGATCTATTTTTGCTGGTGGGCAATCTAATGTTGCTGGGGGAATCTATTGTTTCTCAGGGGATCTAATGTTGCTCAGGGGGTCCATTGCTGCTGCAGGAATCTTATGGTGCTAGGGGGTGAATTGTTGCTGCAAAGGATTTACTGTGCAGGGAGGGGTCTATTCTTTCTGGCTTCTGGAGGGTTTACTGATGCTGGTTGTTTGGAAATCTGTTGTATTGCTGTTGGCAGGCGGGGGGGGGGGGGGGGGGGGTTATTGTTGCTGGGGAGATCTATTGTTCCTGGTGGGGATATAATGTTTCTCAGGGGATCTAATGTTGCTCAGGAGGTCCATTGTTGCATTGTTGCTTATGTTGCTAGGGGGTGAATTGTTGCTGGAAAGGATTTACTGTGCAGGGAGGGATCTATTGTTGCTGGCTTCTGGAGGGTTTATTGATGCTGGTTGTTGGGAGATCTATTGAATTGCTACTGGCAGGGGGCTATTGTTGCTGTGGAGATCTATTGTTGCTAGTGGGGGATATATTGTTTCTCAGGGGATCTAATGATGCTTAGGGGGTCCATTGTTACTGTGGGAATCTAATGTTGCTCAGGGGGCCCATTGTTGCTGGGGGGATCGTATGTTGCTAGGGGGTGAATTGTTGCTGGGAAATATTTACTGTTGAGGTAGGTCTATTGTTCCTGGCTTCTGGAGAGTTTACTGATGCTGGCTGTTGCATTGCTACCGGCGGGGGGGGGGGGGGGGGGGTTATTGTTGCTGGGGAGATCTATTGTTTCTCAGGGGATCTAGTGATGCTCAGGGAGTCCATTTTTGCTGGGGGGACCTTATGTTGCTAGGGGGTCAAATGTTGCTGGGAGGGAATTACTGTTGCTAGGGGGTCTATTGTTGCTGGTGGGGATCTATTGTTGCTAGGGGGAATATATTGTTTCTCAGGGGATCTAATGTTGCTCAGGGGGTCCATTGTTGCTGGGGGGATCTTATGTTGCCGGGAAGGAATTACTGTTGCTGGGGGGTCTATTGTTGCTGGTGGGGGATCGATTGTTGCTAGGGTGGAATATATTGTTTCTCAGGGGATCTAATGTTGCTCAGGGGCTCCATTGTTGGTGGGGGATCTTATGTTGCTGGGAAGGAATTATTGTTGCTAGGGGGAGTCTGTTGCTGATGGGGGATCTATTGTTGCTGGGGGTAATCTATTGTTTCTCAGGGGATCTAATGTTGCTTAGGGGGTCCATTGTTTCCGGGGTGGATCTTATATTTTTAGGGGGTCAAATGATGCTGGGAAGGAATTACTGTTGCTGGTGGGGGGTCTATTGTTGCTGGGGGAATATATGGTTTCTCAGGGGATCTAATGTTGCTCAGGGGGTCCATTCTTGCTGGGGGATCTTATGTTGCTAGGGGGTCAAATGTTGCTGGGAGGGAATTACTGTTGCTGGGAGGGATTTATTGTTGCTGGGGGTCTATTTTTTCTCAGGGAATCTAATGTTGCTCAGGAAGTCCATTGTTGCTAGGGGGTCAAATGCTTCTGGGAGGGAATTACTGTTGCTGGAGGGATCTACTGTTGTTGGCTACAGGGGATTGTGCTTGGAGGTGGGTAGGGGTGACGGGGATTCGGAAGGGGGAGTGCCTGCACCTATTTTCAGATATTTTCAGAAAAAAAAGCCTTGGGTAAAAGTATTTAAAGCCATTTCCAGGTGCAAAAATCATCAGTACAGGACTATAAACAGAAAAAGGCGTGAGACTGTAAGAGGGACTTGGGCTAGAATGATGTTGTCACCCCTGTATTCGGATACATATGATATATGTATTTAAGAAGTCAGACAGAGACAAGAGGTAAATACAATGAGTCCCAAGGTACACAAACAGAGACGTCTGACGCAGTCGGGTGGGTGTGGCCCTCTGGCTGTCATGCAGAGATCTCAGTTAAGCAAATAAATGAGCAAATCCAAGTGCATCATTGTGTGAACTTTCCCAGCAGGAGGCTGCTGACAGCTTCCAATGTCTCATTTTGTAATTCATTTCAGGCCCGGCTCACGCTATGCCCGGCTTTGCTGCAAGCGCTAGAAAAACACACTAAAACGTGCAACGTGCCTGCGATGCCATTATTTCTTAATGGCGCCCCAAATGCGGGCAGCAGTCGTCCATGTTGCCACAAAACTTTCTGCATGATAAAATACTCAAAAAATATGGGAAACTGCGTTTCGGTTAACAAATTTTCCGCAATACGAAAAGTCCGGCAGAACGCATTAAATTCGTAAACCAAAGTACACCTGTATATTATTTATTGTATGAATAGTCATGTTGCAGTACCAGTTCACACCAGCAGGGAGGAAGAGCAAGCAAAGTTATATACAGGTGAAACTCGAAAAATTAGAATATGGTGCAAAAGTTCATTTATTTCAGTGCAGCAACTTAAAAGGTGAAACTAATATATGAGACTCATTACATGCAAAGCAAGATAGTTCAAGCCGTGATTTGTCATCATTGTGATGATTATGGCTTACAGCTCATGAAAACCCCAAATCCACAATCTCAGAAAATGAGAATATTGTGAAAAGGTGCAATATTGGCGGCTCAAAGTGTCCCACTCTAATCAGCTAATTAAGCCATAACACCTGCAAAGGGTTCCTGAGCCTTTAAATGGTCTCTCAGTCTGGTTCAGTAGGAATCACAATCATGGGAAAGACTGCTGACCTGACACCATCACTGACACCCTCCATAAGGAGGGAAAGCCTCAAAAGGGAATTGCATAAGAAGTTGGATGTTCCCAAAGTGTTGTATCAAAGCACATTAATAGAAAGTTATGTGGAAGGGAAAAGTGTGGAAGAAAAAGGTGCACAAGCAGCCGGGATGACTGCAGCCTGGAGAGGATTGTCAGGAAAAGGCCATTCAAAAGTGTTGGGGACTTTCACAAGGAGTGGACTGAGGCTGGAGTCAGTGCATCAAGAGCCACCACACACAGACGGATCCTGGACAAGGGCTTCAAATGTCATATTCCTCTTGTCAAGCCGCTCCTGAACAACAAACAACGTCAGAAGCGTCTTACCTGGGCTAAAGAAAAACAGACCTGGTCTGTTGCTCAGTGGTCCAAAGTCCTCTTTTCTGATGAGAGCAACTTTTGCATTTCATTTGGAAACCAAGGACCCCCGAGTATGGAAGAAGAATGGAGAGGCCCAAGGACCCCGAGTAAGGAGGAAGATTGGAGAGGCGCAAGGACCCCTAGTATGGAGGAAGAATGGAGAGGCCCAAGGACCCCGGGTATGGAGGAAGAATGGAGAGGACCAAGGACCCCGGGTATGGAGGAAGAATGGAGAGGCACAAGGACCCCGAGTATGGAGGAAGAATGGAGAGGCACAAGGACCCTGAGTATGGAGGAAGAATGGAGAGGCACAAGGACCCCGCGTATGGAGGAAGAATGGAGAGGTACAAGGACCCAGAGTATGGAGGAAAAATGGAGAGGCCCAAGGACCTCGAGTATGGAGGAAGAATGGAGAGGCACAAGGACCCCGCGTATGGAGGAAGAATGGAGAGGTACAAGGACCCAGAGTATGGAGGAAGAATGGAGAGGCCCAAGGACCTCGAGTATGGAGGAAGAATGGAGAGGCACAAGGACCCCGAGTATGGAGGAAGAATGGAGAGGCCCAAGGACCCCGAGTATGGAGGAAGAATGGAGAGGCCCAAGGACCCCGAGTAAGGAGGAAGAATGGAGAGGCGCAAAGACCCCGAGTATGGAGGAAGAATGGAGAGGCCCAAGGACCCCGGGTATGGAGGAAGAATGGAGAGGACCAAGGACCCCGGGTATGGAGGAAGAATGGAGAGGCACAAGGACCCCGAGTATGGAGGAAGAATGGAGAGGCACAAGGACCCCGAGTATGGAGGAAGAATGGAGAGGCACAAGGACCCCGAGTATGGAGGAAGAATGGAGAGGCACAAGGACCCCGAGTATGGAGGAAGAATGGAGAGGCACAAGGACCCAGAGTATGGAGGAAGAATGGAGAGGCCCAAGGACCTCGAGTATGGAGGAAGAATGGAGAGGCACAAGGACCCCGAGTATGGAGGAAGAATGGAGAGGCCCAAGGACCCCGAGTATGGAGGGAGAATGGAGAGGCACAAGGACCCCGAGTATGGAGGAAGAATGGAGAGGCACAAGGACCCCGACTATGGAGGGAGAATGGAGAGGCACAAAGACCCAGAGTATGGAGGAAGAATGGAGAGGCCCAAGGACCCCGAGTATGGAGGAAGAATGGAGAGGCACAAGGACCCCGAGTATGGAGGAAGAATGGAGAGGCACAAGGACCCCGAGTATGGAGGAAGAATGGAGAGGCACAAGGACCCCGAGTATGGAGGAAGAATGGAGAGGCACAAGGACCCCGAGTATGGAGGAAGAATGGAGAGGCACAAGGACCCCGAGTATGGAGGAAGAATGGAGAGGACCAAGGACCCCGAGTATGGAGGAAGAATGGAGAGGACCAAGGACCCCGAGTATGGAGGAAGAATGGAGAGGACCAAGGACCCCGAGTATGGAGGAAGAATGGAGAGGCACACACTGCAAGATGCTTGAAGTCCAGTGTGAAGTTTCCACAGTCTGTGTTGATTTGGGGAACCATGTCATCTGCTGGTGTTGGTCCACTGTGCTTCATTAAGTCCAGGGTCAACGCAGCCGTCTACCAGGAGATTTTGGAGCACTTCATGCTTCCTTCCGCAGACAAGCTTTATGGGGATGCTGACTTCATTTTCCAGCAGGACTTGGCACCTCCCACACTGCCAAAAGCACCAAAACCTGGTTCAATGACCGTGGGATTACTGTGCTTGAATGGCCAACAAACTCGCCTGACCTGAACCCCATAGAGAATCTATGGGGTATTGCCAAGAGAAAGATGAGAGATATGAGACTGAACAATGCAGAAAAGCTGAAGGCCGCTATTGAAGCATCCTGGTCTTCCATAACACCTCAGCAGTGCCACAGGCTGATAGCTTCCATGCCATGCCGCATTGAGGCAGTAATTGCTGCAAAAGGGGCCCAAACCAAGTACTGAGTACATATGCAGCTTCTACTTTTCAGAGGTCCGATATTGTTCTATGTACAATCCTTGTTTTATTGATTGCATGGAATATTCTCATTTTCTGAGATTGTGGATTTGGGGTTTTCATGAGCTGTAAGCCATAATCATCACAATGATGACAAATCACGGCTTGAACTATCTTGCTTTGCATGTAATGAGTCTCATATATTAGTGTCACCTTTAAAGTTGCTGCACTGAAATAAATTAACTTTTGTACGATATTCAAATTTTTCGAGTTTCACCTGTACAGGGTAGCTGAAGGTGGGAAACGCTCTTAACGACAGGGTCACACCTATTCAGATCGCGTTTGAGCCGTTTCTGCATTGTGTTTTGTGTTTTTACACTTGTATTTTTGCTGTGTTTTGGTTTGTTTTTTTTTTGTTGCTAGGCAGATTTGAAACGAAAAACACAGCAAAAACTCAGCAAAAATGCAATACATGCTTTTCTTCAGCATTTCCATTGAAGTCTATTGGACCAAAAACGCAACTTTTTACATTCAAAAAAGTCCCTGAGCCCAGGTTCACACTGACGCGGTGCGGCGCGGCACATCGCATGTGATTCGCACAGGAACTGCACTGCTCAAGTGTGAATGGGGCACACATTCACACTTGAGCGACACAATTGCACCGCTCTTTTTTTTTTTGCACTTTTTTAGTGGTGCTATTTATTTGAATGGGCCCCCCCTCCACTCCAAAAATGTACCAAATTTTAAACATAAGCCAAGTACGTTTTGTGTTTTGTATTTTTTTGGAAAACCAACACTAGGTTCACACCTAAGCATTTTCTGCCGCGTTTTGCAGAAACGCAGTACAGCTCATTTAGCATGATTTCCTATGGGACATGGGCACACTTGTGCGTTTTTACCCGGTGCTTTCTTCGGAAAGGGTCAGCCCGGGTTCACACTGATGCGGTGCGGAATTCGCACCAATTTCTGTGCGATTTCTGCACCACATCATAATCGCACCCCTTTCCCACTAACCTTTGGGGGGGTGTATTTTACGTTAACGACACCCCGAAATCAGTTCACAAAACGCGGTGCGATGTGCAGAATTGAATAGCATACGTGTGAACCCCCATGTGATCCAATTCTGGTGCGGACTAAAAAAAGGTGGCGTGGATGCAGTGCGATTTGCGCCATACAAAACGTATGGTGCAAATTGCACAGCACAGAAATCGCATGTGATTTGCACAGGAATGCTGTGCGAATCATGTGATGTGCCGCACCGCGTCAGTGTGAACCCGGGCTCAGGGACTTTTTTGAACAAAAAAAAGTTGCGTTTTTGATCCTATAGACTTCAATGGAAATACTGAAGAAAAGCATGTATTGCATTTTTGCTGAGTTTTTGCTGTTTTTCGTTTCAAATCTGCCTAGCAACAAGAAAAAAATAAAAAAGCAAAAAATGGCAAAAACACAAGTGTAAAAACACAAAACACGCAGAAACGGCTCAAATGCGATCTGCATAGGTGTGACCCTGGCCTTAACAGCGTTTCCCACCTTCAGCTGTCACGTATATAACTTTGCTTGCTCTTCCTCCCTGCTGGTGTGAACTGGTACTGCAACATGACTGTTCCTACAATAAATACTATACAGGCGTACTCGGTTTACGAATTTAATGCGTTCTGCGGGACTTTTCGTATTGCAGAAAATTCATAAACCGAAACGCGGTTTCCCATAGGAATGCATTGAAAGCCAATTAAATTATAAATTAATTTGTAAATGCATTGAAAATCAATTAATCCGTCAGAGGTCAGAAAAAAGATAAAAAAAAGTATTTTATCTGTTCAAAACTCTTTATAAAGTGCACTTTAAAGGCATAAATACTGTACAGGAACATGATAAAAAAAAAACGTAAATGCATTGAAAACCAATTAATTCGTTCGTATTGCAAAAAAATATCATAAACCGAGGCATTATTTTCAGTGGATTTTCATTCGTAAACCAAAAATTACATTAACTGAGGCGTTCATAAACCGAGGTACGCCTGTACTCTATAGGAGGAGGGACTTCTTATGCCCCGTACACATGATAAGAAAATTGTACGAAAAATTTTGCGGAACCACTGATCGAACGATTTTCTCTTTGTTGACGAGCAGGATATTTTAACCGATAACGATATTGTGAACGAAAAAATCCGGTTGAACAACAGTGAAAAATGTTGTGGTTTCGCATACGAACGACCGATTTTTCTATGCAGTGGTATGACAGTCGTACAAAAAAAATCTATCAAGCGCTATCACGCATGAGCGGAAACAGAAGATGACCCGGATGTTTATGTCCGAGGAATCTTCGTAAACAGGAAGAAAAATCCAAATGTTAAAAGTAGATTGTCCTAATGAGATGATGAAACCAGAATTCTGCAGATTATATTTTATGTATCATAATTTATGTATATAGGTCATGTAATAAATGATATTATACTCATTGCTGGTCATTGTTGTGTAGATCGCTCCTTCTGCGCCTAAGGGCGTGGCTACAAGGTCACATGCACACTGCATCACTTCCACTTGTACGGAAGACGTCAACACTACGTATTGCCCGACGAACTATTTTTTTAGATTGGTTAATGTGGGCCACGAATTCGACCAACGAACGAACGTCGGATGATCGATCTATGGATTTTCTAATCGTGTATTCCCACCTTTAAACTGGTGTAGACAGAATCTGGTGCAGCTGTGCATAGTAACCAATCAATGTCTAGGTTTTATTGTCACAGCTTAACTGAAGGAGCAGATATTGTATGCATCAATTTTAGTAAATTACCCCCTATGGGCTCGATTTTCTATAGGCAAATAGACTGTGCACTTTGTAAGTAAAGTTGCTCCAGAGATTAATAAATGAGGTAAAGTTTCACTTTATAAAGAATACCCAATCACATGCAAGGAAAATTTAAAAAAAACAGAATTTTTGCTTACACGTGATCAGGGGCGGACTGACAACTCATGGGGCCCCAAGGCAATAGGGGATCATGGGGCCCCTCTGTCCTTGCCCAAACTCAAAAAGCCTATGAAAAAGGTACCAGGGGCATCTCATGGGGCCCCCTACTGACCCCGGGCCCTTGGGCAATGCCCGAGTTTCCAAATGGTCAGTCCGTCCCTGCACATGATTGGATGATGGAAGTCAGCAGAGCTTTCCCTCATTTACTAGGATCTGGAGCAACTGCACTTCCAAAGTGCACAGTCTATTTGCCTTTAGTAAATCAAGCCCAATAAGTTCTGTTGTACATTGCATGGACAAAAGTATATGGAAGCCGCTTCTTTTCCAGCATGACAGTACTCCTGTGCAGATAGAAAGTTCCATAAAGACATTTGATGAGTTTAATGTGGAGTTTGCAGGGTGGGCTAGTGTGAACGTAAGTTTGGCATCCATTGGGTGGTGGCCCCTTTAAGCTGCACAGCTGAGCATCCCTACCCAGCCTCCTTGATTGTTTTTGCATCATTGACACAGAGTGCAGAGAGAGGAGGAAAGAGTAAATAAGACTTTCTTGACCATGATTGGCTGCATGATAGCCTGGACCGTGCCCATCCCTGGCATCCTGGGTTTGGGGGACTTCCTCTTGGCCACAAATAGGTCCACCCACTGTCCAAGGAGAATCAGAGCAGCCGAGACCTGCAGGGAGGGCAGGGTGCTGCTCAGAGTTGAAGGGTGCTGCCCAGAGTTGAAGGAGACCTCCATGTGGGGAGGAAAGCTTGGACACTTTAAGGGACTTTTAATGTGAGTCTGAGAATTTCGAGGGAGGGACTGAAAGGGCTTGGTTGTGAGTGAGGATGCTACAGACAACCTGGGGAGAAGACTCCCCAGTACCATAAAGACATTTGATGAGTTTAATGTGGAGTTTGCAGGGTGGGCTAGTGTGAACGTAAGTTTGGCATCCATTGGGTGGTGGCTTCTTTAGGCTGCACAGCTGAGCATCCCTACCCAGCATCCTTGATTGTTTTTGCATCATTGACACAGAGTGCAGAGAGAGGAGGAGAGAGTAAAGAGGACTTTCTTTTCCATGGCTGGCTGCATGATAGCCTGGACTGTGCCCATCCCTGGCATTCTGGGTTTGGGGGACTTCCTCTTGGCCACAAATAGGTCCACCCACTGTCCAAGGAGAATCAGAGCAGCTGAGACCGGCAGGGAGGGCAGGGTGCTGCCCAGAGTTGAAGGATGCTGCCCAGAGTTGAAGGAGACCTCCATGTGGGGAGGAAAGCTGGGGCACGTGGAGGGACTTTTAGTGTGAGTCTGAGAATTTTAAGGGAAGGACTGAATGGGCTTGGTTGTGAGTGAGGATGCTACAGACAGCCTGGGGAGAAGACTCCCCAGTTCAGAGACTGAACTGTAGAGAGGGAGAACTTCACATGTGGTTGTGTCCTCAGTGCCATGAGCCCAGAGCCACATGCTGTGGTGAAACTGTGCTCGAAAGTGCTGCTTCTACTGTGCTACTGCTGCAGAGCTGTGGTTCCAGTATCCTGCTGTCCACTATTCTGTTTCGGTAGAAGGCTGCAGCCAGGGGCATATTTGCCGCAAGGCAAACAAGGCACTTGCCTAGGGCGGCATTTTTCAGGGGGGCAGCACCATCCCCTGGCAGAAGTGACACAATGGCAGCCAGTGGTTGGGGAGCAGTGGAGGCAGAGGAACAGCAGGAGCTGGGATCCACGAGAGGCAGCTGGATGGTGTCAGACTCTCCTTCCCGTTCCACATCGGTGCCCGGCGGATGCCATTCTGCGATCTGTGCCGGTGAGTGCTGGAATGGAGGAGGACAGTGTAGAGCAAGTGACTCATCTGTGACAAGCTGGGGGCTGCTGGGGGGTGTCCAATTGTCCAGGAGGGGTAGTTTAGCGTGGCCGGGGGGGTCAAAGGTGGGGGGAGGCCCAATGAAAGACTGTGGCAGAGATCCCTGTTCAATGAGAGTCGTTCATTGGGGACTGTCTGGAGCTGCTGCAGAATGCAAGCTTGAGAAGGGTGAGACCTTTCACTGTCCAGTGAGGAACTGTTGGGGACCCAGGGACTAACCTTTGTGGTGAGAGGCCTCTTGACCAAATACATTCTGTGTTGCCTGCCCCCTTGGAATAGAACTGTCCATTTCCTAGAATTACTTTGGACGTTTTTCTTAGGGAGCTCCCTTGCCTGCTTGGGATTACAAAACATTTTTGTTATAGAGCACTCCACCGAGGACTATGGGCCCCAACGCTAGCAGGAATGGGTTTAGTACTACCAGCCTGTAGGGTAATCAGGGACTTTGTCTACTTTAGCTGTTTGATATTATAGCACACATTATTGTAATATTGCCTTTGGTAAATGGTTTTATTGCTGCTGTTATGTTGTTAACCCACTTTTCTTTTGTATGGCTTTCATCTGTTAAAGTGATGCTAAAGGCTAAAGGATTTTTAACTTAATGCATTCTCTGCATTAAGGTACAAAACCTTTTACATGCAGCTCCCCCCTCCCCTCCAGCTCCCCCTAAATACTTACCTGAGCCTGATCTCGATCCATCAATGTGAATAAGAGCAGTGGCTCTCATGGCTCTCTCTCCTAATTGGACAGAGAAGCAGCAGCAGGAGCCATTGGCTCCTCTGCTGTCTATCACAACCAGTGAGGAGAGAGCAGGGGGCCAGGACAAACTGCACTCTGTGTGTTAATGGACACACAGAGCTGGCTCGGGAGAGAGCATGCACAAATGCCCCTCATAGCAGGCGTCTTGCTGTGGGAACACTCGGCAAGGGGGAGGATCAGGGCTGCTCTGAGCAAAATTATTGCACAAAGCAGGTAAGTATGGCGATACAGGGAAGGTTAGTGTTGGGGTTACAGGGAAGGTTAGTGTTGGGGTTACAGGGAAGGTTAATGTTGGGGTTACAGGGAAGGTTAGTGTTGGGGTTACAGGGAAGCTTAGCATTGGGGTTACAGGGAGGGTTAATGTTGGGGTTACAGGGAAGGGATAGTGTTGGGGTTACAGGGAAGGGATAGTGTTGGGGTTACAGGGAGGGTTAATGTTGGGGTTACAGGGAAGCTTAGCATTGGGGTTACAGGGAGGGTTAGTGTTGGGGTTATAGGTAAGGTTAGTGTTGGGGTTACAGGGAGGGTTAATGTTGGGGTTACAGGGAAGCTTAGCGTTGGGGTTACAGGGAGGGTTAGTGTTGGGGTTACAGGGAAGCTTAGTGTTGGGGTTACAGGGAGGGTTAGTGTTGGGGTTACAGGGAAGGGATAGTGTTGGGGTTGCAGGAAGGGTTAGCGTTGGGGTTACAGGGAAGGTTAGTGTTGGGGTTACAGGGAGGGTTAGTGTTGGGGTTACAGGGAAAGTTAGTGTTGGGGTACAGGGAGGGTTAGTGTTGGGGTTACAGGGAGGGTTAGTGTTGGGGTTACAGGGAAGGTTAGTGTTGGGGTTACAGGGAAGGTTAGTGTTAGGGTTACAGGGAGGGTTAGTGTTGGGGTTACAGGGAAGGTTAGTGTTGGGGTTACAGGGAAAGTTAGTGTTGGAGTACAGGGAGGGTTAGTGTTGGGGTTACAGGGAAGGGATAGTGTTGGGGTTGCAGGAAGGGTTAGCGTTGGGGTTACAGGTAAGGTTAGTGTTGGGGTTACAGGGAGGGTTAGTGTTGGGGTTACAGGGAAGGGTTAGTGTTGGGGTTACAGGGAAGGTTAGTGTTGGGGTTACAGTGAGGGTTAGTGTTGGGGTTACAGGGAAAGTTAGTGTTGGAGTACAGGGAGGGTTAGTGTTGGGGTTACAGGGAAGCTTAGTGTTGGGGTTACAGGGAGGGTTAGTGTTGGGGTTACAGGGAAGCTTAGTGTTGGGGTTACAGGGAGGGTTAGTGTTGGGGTTACAGGGAGGGTTAGTGTTGGGGTTACAGGGAAGGTTAGTGTTGGGGTTACAGGGAAGGTTAGTGTTGGGGTTACAGGGAAGGGATAGTGTTGGGGTTGCAGGAAGGGTTAGCGTTGGGGTTACAGGTAAGATTAGTGTTGGGGTTACAGGGAAAGTTAGTGTTGGAGTACAGGGAGGGTTAGTGTTGGGGTTACAGGGAGGGTTAGTGTTGGGGTTACAGGGAAGGTTAGTGTTGGGGTTACAGGGAAAGTTAGTGTTGGAGTACAGGGAGGGTTAGTGTTGGGGTTACAGGGAAGGGATAGTGTTGGGGTTGCAGGAAGGGTTAGCGTTGGGGTTACAGGTAAGATTAGTGTTGGGGTTACAGGGAGGGTTAGTGTTGGGGTTACAGGGAAGGGTTAGTGTTGGGGTTACAGGGAAGGTTAGTGTTGGGGTTACAGTGAGGGTTAGTGTTGGGGTTACAGGGAAAGTTAGTGTTGGGGTACAGGGAGGGTTAGTGTTGGGGTTACAGGGAAGCTTAGTGTTGGGGTTACAGGGAGGGTTAGTGTTGGGGTTACAGGGAAGCTTAGTGTTGGGGTTACAGGGAGGGTTAGTGTTGGGGTTACAGGGAAGCTTAGTGTTGGGGTTACAGGGAGGGTTAGTGTTGGGGTTACAGGGAGGGTTAGTGTTTGGGTTACAGGGAGGGTTAGTGTTGGGGTTACAGGGAAGCTTAGCATTGGGGTTACAGGGAGATTTAGTGTTGGGGTTACAGGGAAGCTTAGTGTTGGGGTTACAGGGAGAGTTAGTGCTGGGGTTACAGGAAGGGTTAGCATTGGGGTTACAGAGAAGCTTAGCATTAGGGTTACAGGGAGGGTTAGTGTTGGGGTTACAGGAAGGGTTAGCGTTGGGGTTACAGGGAAGCTTAGTGTTGGGGTTACAGGGAGAGTTAGTGTTGGGGTTACAGGGAGAGTTAGTGTTAGGGGTTACAGGGAAGCTTAGTGTTGGGGTTACAGGGAGGGTTAGTGTTGGGGTTACAGGGAGAGTTAGTGTTTGGGTTACAGGGAGAGTTAGTGTTAGGGTTACAGGGAAGCTTAGTGTTGGGGTTACAGGGAGGGTTAGTGTTGGGGTTACAGGGAGAGTTAGTGTTTGGGTTACAGGGAGAGTTAGTGTTAGGGTTACAGGGAAGCTTAGTGTTGGGGTTACAGGGAGGGTTAGTGTTGGGGTTACAGGGAGAGTTAGTGTTTGGGTTGCAGGGAGGGTTAGTGTTGGGGTTACAGGGAAGCTTAGCGTTAGGGTTACAGGGAGGGTTAGCACTGGGGTTACAGGGAAGGTTAGTGTTGGGGTTACAGGGAAGGTTATTGTTAGGGTTACAGGGGGGGATTCATGTTGGGGTTACAGGGAGGGTTATTGTTAGGGTTACAGGGAGGGATTAGTGTTGGGGTTACAAGGCGGGATTAGTGTTGGGGTTACAGGGAGGGTTAGTTTTGGGGTTACAGGGAGGGTTAGTGTTAGGGTTACAGGGAGGGTTAGTGTTAGGTTTACAGGGGGGATTAGTGTTGGGGTTGCAGGGAGGGTTAGTGTTAAGGTTACAGGGAGGGTTAATGTTGGGGTTACGGAATGGTTATGCAGGCCATAGACGGGTTGAAAATCGGCCGATTTTTCGGCTGAAAAAAAAAATCTGTCGATTTTCGCACCGTTAGTGGGTTAATTGGCCATTTTTCGGGGTTTTGGCGCATTTTTTTTATCGGTAAAGTTGGAAAAAATCGTCCGATTTCGCCGATCGGCCGATTTTCCCTGCAATGATGGGCAAATCGGCTGATTGTTTTACCGATAAAAAAATCTGTGCATGAGGCGTGACCTGTAAGTAGAAGAAAAAGAAGAAGAAGAAAAAGAACAATTCCAGTCCGCTTTTATATTTGACATGAAAAAGTATTGCGGTTGCAACAATGTATCTATTTGTATCCGAATAAAAACATCTGTATCTGAAATGGATACAAATGGATACATTGTTGCAACCTCTATACTTTTTCATGTCAAATATAATAGCAGAGCTCTCTGCAGGGACAGAAGTAATTAAATGCCGGCTGTAGACGGGACGAAAATCGGCCAATTTTTTTTTACCATTGGTGGGAACGTCGGCCTATTGAATGACCAATTTTTCTTTTTTTTTTTTTAAAAAAATGGCCGGTTTTCGACCCGTCTATGGCCTGCATTAGTGATAGGGATGCAGGGAGGGTTAGTGTGAAGAATCGGGTTATAGAGAAGGTTAGTGTGAGTGGGAAGAGCATGATTGCTGCTTTAGAATGATTCCAGTGATGGCAGCTCAGATGTATTTCTTATAGCTGTGATGTATTGTATGAGGAAGCAAGGTGTCAATGCTGAAGTTTCTACTGTTTGCCACCCATTAAAACTGTTACAAGTTTGGGAAGCTCATGTGGCCCTCGGAGCCTTCTGATGTGGCCCTCCAAATCAAACCAGGGAAGCGCAATTTTATTATATTCTATGGGTTTGGTGCGCTTTCTGAAAACACACCAAAACTCTGCAATGTAGGTGCCCTGCACTGCATCCGTGATGTGGGTACACTGCAGTGTATCAGTGTGAAAGCAGCCTTATAAGGGGCTCAGGACTGTAGGGGTTTGTTTACATTTGTGGTTTGGGAGGTGGCAAAACCCCATAGTTGGACCATGTTTTTGTGCCCCCCCCCATTCCAACCACTGGGGTCATCAGGGGTTGGAATGGCGACCCCTGCCCCATGCTCCAGGGGGCCCATGCTGCCCTTTAATTTCATTGTGACCCACGACAGGTTACCAAATCACTTAAGTGGCCCTCGCGCTTCCAAAGGTTGAGCACCCCTGAATCAAGGGTTCTACCTTCACTTTTCTTCTGGACAGGATATGACATTTCCCCAGAGTGATAGACACAGCCTCCAACAAAACATTTTTTTTCAGAAAATTATATTCTCCCATTCTAGGCTTTTTTTTTTTTTTTACATTTCTTCAGTTGCTTCCCTGTTTCTGGCCTAGACAATATAATGTCATACATCCCAGGAATCTTTATGGGAGGAGGGGCTTTCTTGGCTAAGCACATCCTCCTACGTGCCTTAGCTAAGGGCAGATGGATTCCAGGAAGTAAATGCTGCATGAATCATTTGCCCTTACTCAAGATGGCCATGGCTACCAACACTAGGAGGGGTGTTTTTCAAAGTGAATTATCCACGAAATAAAGCATGAGGACATGGATGGATGGGGGAGTTTGCTTTGAATATTAAAAATGAATTAAATAGTGTTTTCTATTTGTGGTGCTCAGATACAGTGTAGTTCAGCGAGAAAAGACTTTTCCTGCTAACATAATTGCGATTGACATCACTTATAATTGGTCAAGATAATGGTGTTTAGGAAGGATTAGAAGATAAACAGAAGGAAGAATCCGCTCCTATATAAAGCCCATTGCAGGATGCCTGAGCTCCAGCTAATCTCTGTGTCCTCTTTCTTCTATGATTCCCACCAGCAGCATCCTATACCGTCCACCCCGCCGTGCAACTCATTGTCAGAAATGTCAGCCTTTCCTGTGCTCACTCCAGGACAGGAGCCCCCTGCTCCATCTCTGGAATCATTCATTAATATTCAAGGACTGCTTTCAAAAAGAAATTCTACCTTTTTTTTAACTCCCAAGCAACTAGAAGAGACCAATTATAGAATGGTGTTCAAAAAAGTGTTATATCATCATATCATAAAAAATCAAAATGAATAAAAAATGCGGTTGATTTACTAAAGGCAAATAGACTGTGCACTTTGCAAGGGCATTTGCTGCAGAGCTCAGTAAAAGAGGGGAAGTTCTGCTGACTTCAATCATAAATCGTGCACGAAAAATACTTTTTTTTTTTTTAATATAACGCCTTCTAGGTTAGCTAGATAGGGTTTGTTGTTTTCTTTGTTTTAGCTAGAAGCTGGGTAGCAGCCTGGGATGAGTCAGCCTGGGAGTGAGGCAGGAGTTCACCTCAGGACAGGCTGGGAGGTTCTAAATTCCAGGGCTTCTGAAGCCCTCCCACCCTTCTAGAAACTTAGAGAACTTTCTGTAACTGGGGAGGAGGCACAGATCTGCATGTTTGAGGGACCTTGGCCAATCCCCTGGCAGGAGGCTGGGCATGGTGATCAGGGCAACCCTCAAATATGACAGAGCCTGGGGAGAGAGGGGAGGCAGGTGGGAAATGGATTGAGAGAAGGTCGAAGTGTGAAGCCTGGGAGAGGGCCCAAGGAAAGGGAACCTACCTACAGGTTTCTGGACAGGAGGATCTCCACTGCCCAAAGTCTCCTTGGGAGGACATCCTGAGCAGCAGGGAAGGAACCAGCCCAGCGAAAGGCCTGAAAGCAGCTACCAACCCACCACACTGACAGGACAGGACAGTGCAAGTATTCGTACACTCCCTGGGCCTGGATAAGGGTAGAGGGCTGCCAGATGCAATACCCAACTAGTCTTCATCCGGGACTGCTTAACTGCAAGCTCTTGGGACCCCCTTGCTCAGGGATCCCCTCAGCACAGCTGGGTGAAGAGGAGGATTCATCTGGGGTCTGGGAAGGTACACCAAAAATGGGACAGTGCTATATGTTTCCTAGTCCACATTTTTTGTACATAGTTGCTAAGAAGTTTGTCCTCAAGTTCAACAGTTCCTTGGGCATCCCATGTACCCCTAGACCCCATCCAAGTTGGTAACACCTTAATAAAAAACAACTAAAAACCAGCTCAAGGACTGTTTTACTGACTCTTACAGTACAGGTGTGGAGAATGCGTGTTGCCTGGCCATGCAGAGCTTAGGGGGACCTAATCAAATCCAGTGGCCCTTGCGAGGGTAGTGCTACATTAAAATTTTCCTTGGACATGATTGGATATTCTTTGCAAAGTGAAGCTTCCACTCATTTACTAAGCTTTGGAGCAAATGCCCTTGCAGAATGCCCAGTCTATTTGCCTTTAGTACACCATCTCCATTGTCTCTAAGGTCCCATTCAGAAATCACATTGTGGAAACAAGCTATACTGCATGCGATTCTGAAAGATCAATATACACGCTTTTCCTTGTGTTGTGCATGGGGGAGCCCATTCATTTCAATGAGCTGGCCTATGTGCGTTTGTCAAGAAGCTCCTGCTCCCTGTTGGGCAACAAGCTTAGCACAATTGTTAACACTTTCCCGCCCGACCTACAGTAATATGATGGCCGGGCTGGACATTCATCATTCAGGGTGGACGTGATATGACATCCTCCCCAGAACAGGTGCGGACTTACAACTCATGGGGCCCCCGGGCAATAGGGGATCATGGGACCCCTATGTCCTTTGAAGTAAAACAAGAAGAAGCGCACCAACCTTGCGCATTACCTCAGTAACCAAATTTATTTAGTAAAAGAATGGTACTCACAAACAGCGAATAAAAACAGGCATGTAAGTCCTCCCAGGGACTTCAAAGGCAAGAGGCCAGCGCGAATCCCATCATGGGGGTGGACACTCAGTACAGCTGACGCGTTTCGAAGGTCATGCCTTCTTCCTGAAACCACACCCAAAAAAGCCAATGAAAGGTACCAGGGACATCTCATGGGGCCCCCTACTGACCCCGAGCCCTCGGGCAGTGCCCGAGTTCCCCAATGGTCAGTCCGCCCCTGCCCCAGAACATGCCTTGCATTCACTCCATGAGCCCCTCTGCACACGATCTGTAATCTGCTGTGCGGATGACCGATGAGTGTACCAGCCCGCTGCCGGTACCATGTAATCACTGTGACCAATCACAGCAGCTCCAATGACAATTGTACACCATAGATGGCTTCCACCCATGTCATTCATTGTGTACTATTGTGTTGATCTCTGTGATTGGTCACATTGATCACATGGTACAGACAGGGCCAATCACAGCTATTCATTAATAGTGAATGAATAGATTAGATTCAGATTTCATTCAGAAAAAAATGGGCGCTTATAACAGCGAAATTCACTATTATAAGTATTCATAGTTTGTAAAAAGAAAAAACAAATCCTGACCACCGCCCCAGAGTAGTACAGTGTTGCTATGGCAACACTATATTGCTCTGGTTACAGTATGTAAAAGAAATTGTAAAAAAAAAACCCACTTTTTAAAATTTTTCATTTTCCAAAAAATTGTGACAAAAAAATTACAAATTCAAAAAACTCACTATGCCTCTTACTAAATTCTACTTTCCAAAAAGGGGTAATTTTGGGGATATTTGTACTGTCCTGGCATTTTCCGGCCTCAAGAAATAGGGAATGGTCGTCAGTACATCAGGTCTAATCAATTTTCATACATACAGTGCTCAGCATAAATGAGTACACCCCAAGCGATTTGTCAGAAAATCTTTACTTTCCTTTCAAAATCAACATTTCATGAATGACACTATACTACAAAATCCTCCTACAAATGCCGGCCATTGATTGCAAACAAGATTTGTTCATTTGCACACACAAAAAAGTATTTTTCCTCACAAACTCATTCAAGACCATTTTGCAAAAATGAACACACCCCAATAAAAGTCTTAGGAGAAAAGCTAAATTTTTAGACAACAGAATCCCTATTAACAAGAATTCAACTCCAGGTGAGTCTAATAATTCATTAAACAGGTGTCCAGCAGACAGGTGAATATAAAAGGGCGTTACTTAACAAAGAAAACCCCTTTTTACTTATCAGTCAGAATACTGTAGCAAAAGTGATACAAAAATTTAACAAAGATGAAACTGCAACCATCTCACAGAGACGTCCAGGTCATCCACGAATGTTAACACCTTGACAGGAGCGTCTTCTGATGAGAAGGGTTGAAGAAAATTGCCATGTTAGTTCACTACAGTTAGCTAAAGAAGTAGAAAGCCAAACTGGGGTGATTGTTTCCCGTGACACAATACTTCGTACACTGCAGAGGAATGACATGCATGGGTGTCGTCCACGATGGAAGCCTCTCCTAAAACCCATGCACAAAAAGCCCGCCTAGAATTTGCCAGGGCCCATGCTGAAAAAGAAGATAACTACTGGTACTCTGGAGTGACAAGACCAAGATAAATGTTTTTGGAACTGAAGGCTTCAAACTGTATGGAGTCACAAAGGTGAGGAGTACAAAGAAAAATGCATGGTGCCTACTGTGAAACATGGTGGTGGCAGTGTCCTTCTGTGGGGCTGCATAAGTGCTGCTGGTGTCGGGGAGCTGCATTTCATTGATGGTATCATGAATTCACAGATGTACTGCTCTATATTGAAAGAGAAGATGCTACCATCACTCCGCGCCCTCGGTCGTCAATCACTTTTCCAACATGACAATGATCCAAAACACACATCTGATGCCAATGTTGCATTTCTGAAGAAGAACCGGGTGACAGTGATTCAGTGACCAAGTATGTCTCCTGATCTGAACCCAATCCAACACCTATGGGGAGTTCTGAAGAGACAAGTTGAGCATCACTCTCCATCCAGCATCCAGGCTCTAAAAGAGGTCGTTCTTGAAGAATGGAAAAAGATCGATGCTGCAATATGTCACCAACTTGTTCATTCCATGCCTAGAAGACTCGGTGCTGTCCTTACAAATCATGGAGGTCATAGAAAATACTAGATGGAGTGGTTTTTGTTGTGGGGTGGATTAATTTTTGCCTCAACTAATTTGAGTAAAACTGAAGATTTTGTAGTCTAAGCTATATTATGAACCTTACTATCATGTAATGAGCCGAACAAATGTTCTATAAAACTCAGTCTTGGCAAAATTTTGGAAATTGTTCTTCTTGTGTTCACTGAGATATTGATTAAAATCTTACTTTTCAAAAGGGGTGTACTCATTTATGTTGGGCACTGTGTGTGTATATATATATACAGTGGGGCAAAAAAGTATTTAGTCAGCCACCAATTGTGCAAGTTCTCCCACTTACAAAGATGAGAGAGGCCTGTAATTGGCATCATAGGTAGACCTCAACTATGAGAGACAAAATGAGAAACAAAATCCAGACAATCACATTGGCTGATTTGGAAAGAATTTATGTGCAAATTATGGTGGAAAATAAGTATTTGGTCAATATGAAAAGTTCATCTCAATACTTTGTTATATATCCTTTGTTGGCAATGACAGAGGTCAGATGTTTCCTGTAAGTCTTCACAAGATTTTTTAGCAAAGACATGTCACAGAATAAATTTTGGCCTAAATTTATGAGGAAATTAGATTTTTTACATTTTTTTACTGGACATTTTTTATAGCAAAAAGTCAAAATTATTGTTTTTTTCTCAAAATAACCTGTCTTTTTTTTGGCGCAAAAAATAAAAAATGCAGAGGTGATCCAATACCTCCAAAAGAAAGCTCTGTTTGTGGGAAAAACAGGATATAAATTTCATTTGGATGCAGTGTTGCATGACTGCGCAATTGTCAGTGAAAGTAACGCAGCAACGTAACGCAAAAAATGGCCTGGAAAGGAGGGGGGGGGGGGGAATCTTCAGGAGGGTGACTGATTAAAGTCTATGGGCACAAGCAGGGGTGGACTGACCATTCAAGTACTCTGGCACTGCCCAAGGGCCTGGGGTCAGTGGGGGACCCCATAAAATGCCCCTGGTAACTTTTTATATGCTTTTTTGGGTGTGCTTTGAGTGTGGATGAGGACACAGGGGCCTCATGATCCCCTATTTCCCGGGGGCCCCATGAGTTGTAAGTCCGCCCCTGTTCTGGGGAGGATGTCATATGACGTCCACCCTGAATGGCGAATGTCCAGCCCGGCCATCATATTACTGTAGGTCGGGCGGGAAAGTGTTAACAATTGTGCTAAGCTTGTTGCCCAACAGGGAGCAGGAGCTTCTTGACAAACGCACATAGGCCAGCTCATTGAAATGAATGGGGTCCCCCATGCACAACACAAGGAAAAGCGTGTATATTGATCTTTCAGAATCGCATGCAGTATAGCTCGTTTCCACAATGTGATTTCTGAATGGGACCTTAGAGACAATGGAGATGGTGTACTAAAGGCAAATAGACTGTGCATTCTGCAAGGGCATTTGCTCCAAAGCCCGGGTTCACATATGTGTGGTGCGGTATGTCGCATGTGATTCACACAGGAACTGCACTGCATTCCTGTGCAAATCACATGCGATTTTTGCGTGGTGCAATCGGAGCCATACATTATGTATGGCTCTATTCACACCGCACTCGCACCAAAAACATGCAGGACCCTTTTTTGGGTCCGCACTAGAATCAGGTTGCATGAGTATTCACACATATGTGATCAGATTCTGTACATCGCACCGCGTGTTGCGGACCAATTGCGGACCAATTTCAAGGTGTTGTTAACTTAGCATACACACCCGCTGCGGTTCGCATGAACGGGGTGCGATTCTGATGCGGTGCGGAATTCACACTAAAAACGCTGCGAAGTCCGCACCGCATCAGTGTGAACACGGGCTGACAGTGTGAAGCAGCAACTGCAGGTGGAACTGATACAAAGTTGCAGAGACAGACAAGTTTGACAAGTTTACCGGACTAACCCGTCACCGACGAGCAACAGATCACCTAAGGTAAACAGCCGAGTTCCGTCTCTGCACCACTGTAGCAGTTCTGATTCTTTTTACGGTTTTGTTTTGCCAAAAGCTCCTAAACTCGACTCCATAAATGCCTACGCGTGCGTCCATGTACACACGGGCTTTTAGTAGAGTTTAGCAGCTGCCACATTTAGGTGAGGTTAAACCTTCCTCTACTGAATGCAGGAAGAATTGTGCTCAGGATTGGAACTTATTGACCGCCTGCCGCTGGAAAATGCAGCAAAAACTTGCGTATTGCGTTTACATGCGTTTTTGGCGTATTTTGCATTTTTCCGTGGATGTGGTCAGGGTAGGCTAGTGTACGTGTAGCCTAAGTCTTCATGCACACTAGCTTGAAAAAATGGCAGAAACAAAATGCTAATTCTGAGCATTTTTTCTACTAGCGTTTAGGAGTGTTTAAAATGTTTTACTGCAAAAATGAAAACCTCTAAATGCTGAGCTTAAAAAACACCTTGAGACTACCTAGAGCAGTGCTTCTCAACCTTTGTTCAGTCAAGGCGCCCTTTAAAATGATGGACAGTCCAGAAGCAGCCCATTCTAAAATGTGAAAAATTATTCTTAGTCCTCATGCACACGGGACGTTTTTACAGCGGCTGTTTTTGGCTTTTGACGTTTTTTCTACAGCCAGTAAACCCCCCAGCATGTTATCCTATGTGTCCATCCCCAGCATGTTATCCTGTGTGTCCATCCCCAGCATGTTATCCTGTGTGTCCATCCCCAGCATGTTATCCTATGTGTCCATCCCCAGCATGTTATCCTATGTGTGTCCATCCCCGGCATGTTATCCTATGTGTCCATCCCCGGCATGTTATCCTATGTGTCCATCCCCGGCATGTTATCCTATGTGTCCATCCCCGGCATGTTATCCTATGTGTCCATCCCCAGCATGTTATCCTATGTGTCCATCCCCAGCATGTTATCCTATGTGTCCATCCCCAGCATGTTATCCTATGTGTCCATCCCCGGCATGTTATTCTATGTGTCCATCCCCGGCATGTTATTCTATGTGTCCATCCCCGGCATGTTATCCTATGTGTCCATCCCCGGCATGTTCTCCTATGTGTCCATCCCCAGCATGTTATCCTATGTGTCCATCCCCGGCATGTTATCCTATGTGTCCATCCCCGGCATGTTATCCTATGTGTCCATCCCCGGCATGTTATCCTACGTGTCCATCCCCGGCATGTTCTCCTATGTGTGTCCATCCCCGGCATGTTCTCCTATGTGTGTCCATCCCCGGCATGTTCTCCTATGTGTGTCCATCCCCGGCATGTTATCCTATGTGTCCATCCCCGGCATGTTCTCCTATGTGTCCATCCCCGGCATGTTCTCCTATGTGTCCATCCCCAGCATGTTATCCTATGTGTCCATCCCCGGCATGTTATCCTATGTGTCCATCCCCGGCATGTTATTCTATGTGTCCATCCCCGGCATGTTATCCTATGTGTCCATCCCCGGCATGTTATCCTATGTGTCCATCCCCAGCATGTTATCCTATGTGTCCATCCCCAGGATGTTATCCTATGTGTCCATCCCCGGCATGTTATCCTATGTGTCCATCCCCAGCATGTTCTCCTATGTGTCCATCCCAGGCATGTTCTCCTATGTGTCCATCCCCGGCATGTTCTCCTATGTGTCCATCCCTGGCATGTTCTCCTACGTGTCCATCCCCGGCATGTTCTCCTACATGTCCATCCCTGGCATGTTCTCCTATGTGTCCATCCCCGGCATGTTCTCCTACGTGTCCATCCCCGGCATGTTACCCTATGTGTCCATCCCCGGCATGTTATCCTATGTGTCCATCCCCAGCATGTTCTCCTATGTGTCCATCCCCGGCGTGTTATCCTATGTGTCCATCCCCGGCATGTTACCCTATGTGTCCATCCCCGGCATGTTATCCTATGTGTCCATCCCCGGCACGTTCTCCTATGTGTCCATCCCCGGCACGTTATCCTATGTGTCCATCCCCGGCACGTTATCCTATGTGTCCATCCCCGGCGTGTTATACTATGTGTCCATCCCCGGCGTGTTATCCTATGTGTCCATCCCCGGCATGTTCTCCTATGTGTCCATCCCCGGCGTGTTATCCTATGTGTCCATCCCCGGCGTGTTATCCTATGTGTCCATCCCCGGCGTGTTATCCTATGTGTCCATCCCCGGCGTGTTCTCCTATGTGTCCATCCCCGGCGTGTTCTCCTATGTGTCCATCCCCGGCATGTTATCCTATGTGTCCATCCCCGGCGTGTTATCCTATGTGTGTCCATCCCCAGGGTGTTCTCCTATGTGTGTCCATCCCCGGCGTGTTATCCTATGTGTCCATCCCCGGCATGTTCTCCTACGTGTCCATCCCCGGCATGTTATCCTACGTGTCCATCCCCGGCATGTTATCCTACGTGTCCATCCCCGGCATGTTATCCTACGTGTCCATCCCCGGCATGTTCTCCTATGTGTGTCCATCCCCGGCATGTTCTCCTATGTGTGTCCATCCCCGGCATGTTATACTATGTGTCCATCCCTGGCATGTTATACTATGTGTCCATCCCCGGCATGTTCTCCTATGTGTCCATCCCCGGCATGTTATCCTACGTGTCCATCCCCGGCATGTTCTCCTACGTGTCCATCCCCGGCATGTTATCCTACGTGTCCATCCCCGGCATGTTATCCTACGTGTCCATCCCCGGCATGTTCTCCTATGTGTGTCCATCCCCGGCATGTTCTCCTATGTGTGTCCATCCCCGGCATGTTATCCTATGTGTCCATCCCCGGCATGTTCTCCTATGTGTCCATCCCCGGCATGTTCTCCTATGTGTCCATCCCCGGCAGTTTATCCTATGTGTCCATCTCCGGCATGTTATCCTATGTGTCCATCCCCGGCATGTTCTCCTATGTGTCCATCCCCGGCATGTTCTCCTATGTGTCCATCCCCGGCATGTTCTCCTATGTGTCCATCCCCAGCATGTTATCCTATGTGTCCATACACACATAGACTGGAATCAATGTTTTTTGGCAGGGACGTTTTTTGGCTGGAAAAAAAACCCAGGACTAGTGGGTTTCTAGAGGAGTATTTACACTCTTTTTACCAAAAAAAAATTTGACCCGGAATACGAAAACAACTGCTGCAAAAGGGACTGCAGAGCTCAATCTCAAAGAACCAGCAAACACAAATGCTCCTGCGCTTGGGGATGGACTCGATGCTACAACCACATTAAGAATGTCCTGGAACATGCACACCTTGCTGCCCTCAAATGGACCGGGGGAATCCAAATATACTGAATGGGGAAAGAACAAAAAGAGGGCGCACAGGCCTAGTGCATTACCATAAAAAATGTTTAATAAAAAATAATAAAGTAGGTGTTGTACTCACAAACGACAATATAGTCAAGGCACATCATAAAAGAACATCAGAGCTCTGAGGAAGAGGCAAGTCCTCGAAACGCGTCAGCCTTTTGGATGTCTAAACTCCCTACTGCGGACTGTTACTCAGCGTGGTGTTGATCCAGCTGTTCTTTTATGATGTGCCTTGACTATATTGTCGTTTGTGAGTACAACACATACTTTATTATTTTTTATTAAACATTTTTTATGGTAATGCACTAGGCCTGTGCGTCCTCTTTTTGTTCTTTCCCCATTCAGAGCTCAATCTCAGTCTGGGACTGAGCTCTGCAGTCACTTTCGAGACCATCCCAGGAATGTATTTGGGGATCAACAGTCTTTCAAGAGGCACCGTGCATGGAAGTGTGGAATAAGGTTGGGATGTTCTTACACCAGCAACATGCACTGCTCAAAAAAAATGAAAGGAAGACTTTGAAAACACATCAGAACTCAATGGGGAAAAATCTCCTGCTGGATCTCTATACTGATATGGACGGGTAATGTGTTGGGAATGTAAGGATGCCCCATCGTTTGATGGAAATGAAAATGATCGACCTACAGAGGACTGGATTCAAATACACCCTGAAAATCAAAGTGAAAAAATGATGCAGCAGGCGATTCCATTTTGCAAAAATTTCAAATGGTCCTCAGTAGTTTGTATGGCCCCCATGTGCTTGTATGCATGCCTGACAATGTCGGGCCATGCTCCTGGTGACACGACGGATGGTGTCCTGGGGTGTTTCCTCCCAGATCTGGACCAGGGCATCACTGAGCTCCTGGACAGTCTGAGGTGCAACCTGGGGGGGGGGGCGGATGGACCGACACATGATATCCCAGAGGTGTTCTATTGGATTTAGGTCAGCTGAGTGTGGGGGTCATTCAATGGTATAAATTCCTTCATCCTCCAGGAACTGCCTGCATACTCTCACCACATGAGGCCGGGCATTGTTGTGCACCAGGAGGAACCCAGGACCCACTGCACCAGGAGGAACCCAGAACCCACCGCACCAGGAAGAACCCAGGACCCACTGCACCAGGAGGAACCCAGGACCCCCTGCACCAGGAGGAACCCAGGACCCACTGCACCAGGAGGAACCCAGGACCCACTGCACCAGTGTAGGGTCTGACAATGGGTCCAAGGATTTCATCCCAATACCTAATGACAGTCATGGTGCCATTGTCTAGCCTGTAGAGGTCTGTGCGTCCCTCCATGGATATGCCTCCCCAGACCAGCACTGACCCACCACCAAAACGGTCATCCTGAACCATGTTACAGGCAGCAGAACATTCTCCATGGCTTCTCCAGACCCTTTCACATCTGTCACTAGAGCTCAGGGTGAACCTGCTCTCATCTGTGAAAAGCACAGGGCGCCAGTGGTGGACCTGCCAATTTTGGGGTTCAATGGCAAATGCCAATCGAGCTCTATGGTGCTGTGCAGTGAGCACAGGGCCCACTAGAGGATGTCGGGCCCTCAGGCCACCCTCATGAAGTCTGTTTCTGATTGTTTGGTCAGAAACATTCACACCAGTGGCCTGCTGGAGGTCATTTTGCAGGGCTCTGTTAGTGCTCATCCTGTTCCTCCTTGCACAAAGGAGCAGATACTGGTCCTGCTGATGGGTTAAGGACCTTCCACGGCCCTGTCCAGCTCTCCTAGAGGAACTGCCTGTCTCCTGGAATCTCCTCCATGCTCTTGAGACTGTGCTGGGAGACACAGCAAACCTGGCGATGGCATGTATTGATGTGCCATGCTGGAGGAGTTGGACTGCCTGGCAACCTCTGTAGTGTCCAGGGATCGCCTCATGCTACATGTAGTGACAATGACCCTAACCAAATGCAAAACTAGTGAAAAACAGTCCGAAAAGATGTGTAGGGAAAAAAATGTCAGTGACCTCCACCTGTAAAACCATTCCTGCTTTGGGGTTTGTCTCATTGTTGCCCGTCTAGTGAACCTGTTGTTGATTTCATTAACACCAAAGCAGCTGAAAGTGATTAACAAAGCCCTGTGCTACTTAACTGACCAGATCAATAGCCCTGGAGTTTCACTGACTTGATACTATACTCTGAGTAAAAAGTCTTCCTTGAATTGTTTTTTCAGCAGTTTATATGAAATAGTATGGTTCAGGCATTGCAGAATTTGGGGGTTTTGGATCACTAGTCAGGAGCTCATTTGTTCCTTCCACCCATAATGACGGGTTTCCTTTAAGACTCCCTCCTACGTCTCAATGTACATAGCAATACTTAGGTAACCCGTGCCGTAGCCGCGTTCCCTCCGACGCAATGATGGGTAATAGTGCACGTATGTATGTCTCCTGTAAGTGCTCGCAGTCAAATTAATTAAACAGGAAGAAACCTAGAGTGACAATTAACAGCAACACCTGCAAATCTAAATCTCATTACAGCCCATACTTTTATCTTTTCATTAGTGTCTGGGAGCAGAACTACCCGTAACCAGGAGATAAATGCATCCATCAGTGCGACTAACAAGATGGGCTAGTAAATTATTACACGGTAATAGAATTGTCCGCTGACGCACGAACGCACGCAATAAAGATCTTTCTGTTTTGCGGGAATATACAGAATACAGCGCTTATGGTCAACCAGAGCGGTGCTCCCGAGGAGTGATCGCTGGAGAAGAACTTGTTATAATTCTCACTGCTCAAGGGTCCTTTTCCAGGCATCACATGGCTTTGTTTAGGTGTAACGTTTTACATGGTTGGTAGGAAAGGCCATTGAAGTGGTGCCGCTGCGGATCTGCAGGAAAATCACCCTCACAGAGGAATGCGGACTTGCGGGCAGGTGCCATTAGTTCTAATGGCACGCCGCCCGCACTGGAAAACGCAACTGTACTGGGAACCGAGGTTCCCGTGCGGGCTGCATTTTCAGAAGAAGTGCAGGGACTTCTTCCCTGCGTGTCACAGGGCATGGGAGTCCATTCAAATGAATGGGCTCTTGTGTCCCCGCAAAACGTGGCCCGCACTGCCGCATATATGTGAACCGGGGGTAAAGGTTCATTTTTTTTTTTTTGGAAAATTACAAACATGTTATACTTTCCTGCTGTGTGCAGTGGATTTGCACAGAGCAGCCTGGATACTCCTCTTCTCGGGTCTCCCGCAGGTTCTGCTGACCCCTCCCTCCTGTCGGGTGCCCCCATAGCAAGCAGCTTGCTATGGGGGCATCCGTTGCTCCCTGTGTCCATTCACACACACAGAGCTGTGGCTTGGCCCCTCCCCTTCTCTCCTCATTGGCTGGCTGGCTGGGATTGACAGGTGGCTTGTTTTGAGCTACTTAAGGTGGATTTCTTTTGATGCTGACCCAACCTGATGCCGGGTGTAAGTGATACCAAGGAGCAGTCCTTGTAAGCTGAAATGGTTCCACTGAGATGTCTGGAGTCCAACCCTGGGTGTACCAAGTGCCATCGGAGTGCCTCATCCCCATCGGTTCCCAGATGACCACTAGCGCCCTTTTGATTATTACATGCGCAATATTATTGTGCGTCCGGTGAGTGCAGGCACACCTCTATTTCCATACCACGGAAGTCACGAGCACTTTATTATTATTTATACAAGTCCTATAAGAGGGATCGGTACCCCCAGATTCTGGAGTATTGACACACCATGTGAATGCCTCAACGTTTCACTGTGGACTTATATGCGTTTACATTGTGCATTTATGTTATTATAATTTGTCTTTATGAGATGATACGCTATTGTCACCTCATATCATATACCATCTTGAATAAGACATCACATTGTTTTCACCTTATAGCGCACAACTCTTGCGCTCTGATCAGGGGCGGACTGACAACTCATGGGGCCCCCGGGCAATAGGGGATCATGGGGCCCCTGTGTCCTTGCCCAAACTCAAAAAAGCCCCCTACTGACCCCGGGCAGTGCTCGAGTTTCCAAATGGTCAGTCCACCCCTGGCTCTGATATATCACATATCACTTCATTATTCTTATATTTACTTTTACTTTTAGCGATGCATTTTTTAGATATTTAAGCAGCACTGCCTGTCAAACGTGACATGCCGAGTCAAACTTACCACATTATTATTATTATTATACAGGATTTATATAGCGCCAACAGTTTGCTCAGCGCTTTACAATATAACGGGAGACAATACAGCAACAATACAGTTCAATACAAGAGGGTGAGGAGGGCCTGATCCTGGGAGCTTACACTCTAAGAGGGAGACAATATGTTAGGAATGGACTGGCCAGTAATGGTGGGACTCACCTGCCTTGTGGGCTGCAGTACCAGGGCTGGCCAGCGGGTGCTCCCAGCAATCAGAGACTCAACCCTGCAGCCAGCCAAACACCTGAAACTGCTTATGCAGGTGTATTTAAGTGATGGCCAGACCTGCAGTCTTTGCCTTGGTGTGTGTGTTTTTCCTGGGCCCTGTATTTTGTAATCCTGCATTCTTGTTCTTGTTCCTGTTCCTGTGTTCCTGCTAGTACGTTTCCTTGTTGCCAAACTCTGCCTGTTCTGATTACGCTGTCCCTCTGCTGCTCTGACCCCGGCTCGTTCCTGACCATCCCTCTGCCTGACCCTCTGTACCACGCTGCCCGCTACCTGCTGAATCTGGCTTGTGACCCCGACCATTCTCCGCTTGCTCCCCCTGTACCTACCTGCCCGATTGTTATTGACCCGGCCTGCCTGACGACGCTTGCATTGTATGTACGGTTATCTGTGGGTGGTTTGGTTCATTTGCACTGTGTTATGTTTTAGTATTGCACTGCGTTTATGTTTGTATTGTTAGTGTTAATAAATTATATTGTTTATAACATATCTGAAGTCTGCGTTTACCTGCGTCAGTCACATACCTCTGGTCATACCCGGGAGCCCTGACACAATACAGCAAAAATACAGTTCAATACAAGAGGGATAGGAGGGCCCTGCTCCTTGGAGCTTTCAATCTATGAGGGAGGGGCTAGTGGTACAAAAAGTAGTAACTGGGGGATATTGACTGGTTGGAAGCATAGAAGATTCCATTATTAGCGGAGGGTGGGATAGGCTTCCCTGAAGAGAGAGGTTTTCAGAGATCGCCTAAAAGTGAGCAGAGTAGGCAATAGTCTGATAAATTAGGGTAGAGAGTTCCAGAGGATGGGGGAAGCTCTGGAGAAGCCCTGGAGATGAGCATGGGAGGAGGAGACAAGGGAGCTAGAGAGCAGGAGGTCGTGCGAGGAGTGGAGAGTACAGTTTGGGTGATATTTAGAGACAGGATCGGTGATGTAATTTGGGGCAGAGTTATAAATGGCTTTATACATTATTATTAATGTTTTGAATTTTATCCGTTGGGCAATTGGAAGCCAGTCGAGGGATTGGCAGAGAGGGGTGGAGGACACTGAGTGGAGGTCAGTGGAGGGATTGGTAGAGAGGGGTGGAGGACACTGAATGGAGGCCAGTGGAGGGATTGGTAGAGAGGGGTGGAGGACACTGAACGGAGGCCAGTGGAGGGATTGGTAGAGAGGGGTGGAGGACACTGAATGGAGGCCAGTGGAGGGATTGGTAGAGAGGGGTGGAGGACACTGAATGGAGGCCAGTGGAGGGATTGGTAGAGAGGGGTGGAGGACACTGAATGGAGGCCAGTGGAGGGATTGGTAGAGAGGGGTGGAGGACACTGAGTGGAGACCAGTGGAGGGATTGGCAGAGAGGGGTGGAGGACACTGAGTGGAGGCCAGTGGAGGGATTGGAAGAGAGGGGTGGAGGACACTGAGTGGAGGCCAGTGGAGGGATTGGAAGAGAGGGGTGGAGGACACTGAGTGGAGGCCAGTGGAGGGATTGGAAGAGAGGGGTGGAGTACACTGAATGGAGGCCAGTGGAGAGATTGGAAGAGAGGGGTGGAGGACACTGGGTGGAGGCCAGTGGAGGGATTGGCAGAGAGGGGTGGAGGACACTGAGTGGAGGACAGTGGAGGGATTGGCAGAGAGGGGTGGCAGATACGGAACAGTTAGTAAGATGGATAAGTCTGGCAGCAGCATTCATGATAGACTGAAGAAATCATAAGAAGCATGGCCAAGCACACAGTCCTGAGCGGTCATCATGTTCATTTGTACATAAGGTGGTCGCAGAGTGGTAAAAAACGTGGATCAACTGGCTGCTCGTTAGCTGCCTGTGTGAGCTCAAGCTGGCCATACACTAACAGATTTCCTTTGTTCAGCCTGTGGGCAGGATAAAAGAAATCTAACAGATTACTCCATCTAAACAAATGACTCAAATGTTCAAAACCCCCTTCCCAGGCTATTGAGTTCTGACACCCACTAGTGCTGGCAGTCAGAATATCTGGACAGTGCTTGTGGTACAATCTACTTTTGGGGGTGGATAGTTGCTGCTTTCAGAGGTGGCTACATACAAACTGTCTGATCAGCTGTTGCCAGTTTATGTGTGGCCAAGATATCTCTGTAAAAATGACACATGTAACCGTGCAGACGAGAGATTGCATCCAAACAGTGGTGGTGCAGCCCGTTGATTTACAGACTATAAATCTGACAGCCGCTGATGACAGCTGCTGCGGTTCGTACGTACCATGTGCATGCTGCATGTAGCTCCACCAGCAGGAATCTACTGGTTCTTGCTGGCGACTGCCCATGTCCACTTGTGCAAATGTAGCCTATGATGAGTAGGTAGTGGGAAGTCGGGGGACAGTAAAAGCAGGCAGATTTACGTCTCCTCTCCCCCTGACCACCCACCGGAAAGAAAGCAGCTGCTCACGGCTGTACACATGCCACAACCGTGGCAAAAATTGAACAGCATGTCAAATTTGGCAGGTGGTACCACCACTGAACTTGAACCCTGCAAGTGAATGGGGCTGCGTCGCAACCGGCTTGCAACTGTGTACATTGTACATGGTTGCAATGCAATGGGATGACATTTTCAGGCTTAAAACAGATGGCAAGGCAGGCCATAGATGGGTCAAAAATCGGCTGATTTTGCGGCCGAAAAACAAAATCGGCCGATTTTCGCACCATTAATGGGTTAATTGTTCGGCCATTTTTCTGGAATTTGGCACATTTTTTGGTAAAGTTTCGCGGCAATGATGGGCAAATCGGCCGATCTTTTTACCAATAAAAAATCTGCGCATGAGCCGTGACCTCCAAGAAAAAGAAGAAGAAGAAAAAGAAGAAGAAGAATTCCAGTCAGCTATTATATTTTATATGAAAAGTCTTGCAGTTGCAACAATGTATCTATTTGTATCCGAATAAAACCATCTGTATCTGAAATGGATACAAATAGATACATTGTTGCAACCGCAATACTTTTTCATGTCAAATATAATAGCGGAGCTCTCTGCAAGGGACAGAAGTAATTAAATGCCGGCCGTAGACGGGACAAAAATCGGTCGATTGTTTTTACCGTTGGTGGTAACGTCGGCCTATTGAACGACTGATTTTTTGTTTTTTTTTGTTAAAAAAATGGCCGTTTTTTGACCCATCTATGGCCTGCATTAGGAGGTCTTACACTGCATTGCCAAAGGAATTGGACCAGCCCTCCAAATCATTGGATTGAGGTGTTCCTATCACCTCCATGGCCACAGGTGTATAAAATCAAGTAGGCATGCAGACTGCTTCTACAAACATTTGTGAAAGAATGGGTCGCTCTCAGGAGCTCAGTGACTCCAAGCGTGGTCCCGTGATAGGTGGTCACCTGGGCAATAAGTCCATCCGTGACATTTCCTGGCTACTAAATATTCCACGCTCAACTGTTAGTGGGATTATAACAAAGTGGAAGCAACTGGGAACAACAGCAACTCAGCAGCACGTAAAATGACAGATCGGGGTCAGCACATGCTGAAGCACACAGTGCGCAGAAGTCGCCAACTGTCTGCAGAATCAATAGCTAAAGACCTCCAAACTTGATGTGGCCTTCACATTAGCACAACAACAGTGTGTAGAGAGCTTCATGGAATGGGTTTCCATGGCCGAGCAGCTGCATCCAAGCCTTACATCAAGTGCAATACAAAGCGTCGGATGCCGTGGTGTAAAGCACGCCGCCACTAGACTCTAGAGCAGTGGAGATGTGTTCTCTGAAGTGACGAATCACGCTTATCTGTCTGGAAGTGTCTGGGTTTGGCGGTTGCCAGAAGAATGGTACTTGCATGACTGCATTGTGCCAAGTGTAACGTTTGGTTTGAGGGGGGATTATGGTGTGAGGTTGTTTTTTAGGGGTTGGGCTTGGCCCCCTAGTTCTAGTGAAGGGAACTCTTAAGGCGTCAGCATTCCAAGACCTTTTTGACAATTTCATGCTCCCAACTTTGTGGGAAGAGTTTGGGGACCGCCCCTTCCTGTTCCAACATGACTGCACACCAGTGCACAAAACAAGGTCCATAAAGACATGGAGGAGCCAGTTTGGGGTGGAGGAACTTGACTGGCCTGCACAGAGTCCTGACCTCAACCCCATAGAACACCTTTGGGATGAATTAGAGCGGAGACTGTGAGCCAGGCCTCCTCCCCCGACATCAGTGCCTGACCTGACAAATGTGCTTTTGGAAGATTGGTCCAACCTTCCCATAGACACCCTCCTAAACCTTGTGGACGGCCTTCCCAGAAGAGTTGAAGCTGTTATAGCTGCAAAGGGCGGGGCCAACTCAATAATGAACCCTACGGACTAAGACTGGGGGGCCAATAAAGTTCATGTGCGTGTAAAGGCCGGCCGACCAATACTTTTGGCAATATAGTGTATCTTTAAATGCCCTTTCAAAAGCATTCTACTGCAGAGCACTTTTCAGAGGAGATGGCAATGATAGCTGCACATCTGAATGAGCTGATTTTCTCATAGTGTGTACCAGGCTTTATTTGGGCGATATTTACTAATCCATATATATATATATATATATATATATATATATGTTATATTCAGCATATCTTTTTACTATTATATATATATAAACACTTTATTAGGTACACCTGTTCAATTGCTTGGTAACACAAATTGCTAATCAGCCAATCACATGGCAGCAACTCACTGCATTTAGGCATCTAGACGTGGTGAAGACTGGCTCAAACTGAGCACCAGATTTAGGAAAAAGGTGACTTTGCATGTGGCATGGTTGTTGATGGCAGATGGGCTGGTCTGAATATTTCAAAACCTCCTGGGATTTTCACGCACGACCCTCTTTAGGGTTTACAGAGAATGACCCGAAAAAGAGAAAATATCCAGTGAGTGGCAGCTGTGTGGAGGAAAATGCCTTGTTGAGGTCAGAGGAGAATGGGAAAACTGGTTTGAGATGATCGAAAGGCAACCGTAACGCATGTCAATATGGATCAAAATCTCTGAGGAATGTTTCCAACACCTTGTTGAACCTATGCCACAAAGAATGAAGGTAGTTCTGAAGGCAAAAGGGGGTCCAACCCGGTAGTAGCAAGGTGTAACTAATAAAGTGGCCAATTAGTGTATGTGCCATATAGTAACATTTTTTTATTTTTTGGACTTTCCAAGAATTGGTGGAAGTTCGTCGTTAACACAACAAGTCTCAACACGTGAATTGATCCACATGTAAATGACCTCTCAGGACACGTGAGACATCAAGAAGTTTGTTTTTTTTTTTGTTTCAAACATTTCCTCCTGAAATTCTGATCATACTTTCCCCCATTGTTGTCGGTGTTCCTGAAATGCATTTCAGCATTCTTCACATTCGTCTTGTTGCACCTGTAACATGACACTTGGCCTGCTTAGGTCTTTGTGCTTTGTTGGGTGGATTGGAAGAGCTGTCCCTTTAAGTGCTCATTGCCTCTCCCCTCCAGCCTGCTGCAGCTGCTCCTGTGAAAGTTTCTGATCTCTCCCTCCTTCTGTCATTCTCACTTTTCCGCATTGTGGAGGCAGCAAGCTGGATTTCACCTTCTCCTTTGCCGCCAGGTGTCCACCGCCAAAGCCAGGTAGGTACCACAAACCCCCCTGATCTGTGTCCCCTTCATGGACAACAGGATGCAAAACTTTCTCGGTCATCCACCTGCTTCCTGGTCAGTTCATTTCCATAAGAGTCTAGATCCGTCTATGTCTGCCTGAGCCAAGCCTTGTTTATGTCATGAGCAGGCTAGTCACCTTTTTGGTGGAACATCTATCATACCATTAGCCCTCTAAATATACTACAGCTAGATGGGTATTTAAAGAGTGGTTCCATATAGAAGAAGAAATTCTGGGGAAGTATTATATTTATGGAGGTTGAATATAAGGAACTGTATGTGGATTTAGTATCTTCATTCTTTGAGTTTCTGAGGAAGGGTATACTGTGCCCAAAATATTCTGCTGTCTCTACGTTACCCTGATCAATAGGAGGAGAGCTTTGGATTTTGGTTTATGGAAGCTACACCTGGGAATTGGGTTCCTGGAAGGAAATGTAGTGGGATGTCTTTATATTTTTTTTTTCTCAATGTCTCTGGTGGGTTACCTTTGCAAACCATCCACCATACTTCTGTGGTATCAGTAGACACGCTTCATGGATCTAAGGGTGGAGTAATGGGAAATCAGTTGAACTGATCTGTAAATCTTAAACTCCTGCTATGGTTCCACCCAGAGAAAAGTCAGCTCTGGAGTTGGCTTCTTCCAAATCTCCCTCTAGTGGCTGTAGCAATTATATGCTATACTTGGTTGACTCAAGCATTCACTTTATGGGCAAAAAGCCCAAACATTGACTTCAAACATTCACTCAAAGAGGATCTTCACCCTGTAAATAGAAATTTTAAAGTCAGCAGCTACAAATACTGTAGGAAAAAAAAAAACACACACTTACCTTTCCCAGGATTCAGGACTGTCCTCACCTGACCCGACTGTTTACCAGTCTTCAGGTCCAGGTGCTGCCATCTTAACTGTGGGCCGCCAATTGTGACTCCTTGTGGCTTCACAGCCGGCTGCCCAGTGCGCGTGCCACGCTGCACCCCGTGAATGGTCCTGCAGTCTCCTGGGACCTGTCACTTGTCCCAAGATGTTGTGGAGGAAGGACAGGGGGGCGAACTTCCCCTCCAATCGCCTAGGCGGTTGGAGCAAAAGTGGGAGCAGGGACCTGGCAAAATCAGGTACCCGCTCCCCAGTCCTCGCTCCCCAAAATTCCAAATATGAGATAGGAGGGGGGTAAGAGGAGGAAGAATGGAGCCTCTCCTTTTGGGTGAGACCCCACATAAACTGGTAAAATGCAGCACTAAAAAAAC